>NC_143482.1:63340614-63539672 GCF_027475165.1 Benincasa hispida
ACAATTTTCTGTTTTTGAAATGACATGGCATGTCCATGTGGCATACTTGCAAGTCCAAATACAAAAACAACAATTTATTGACACATAAGCTATACATGTTAACAAATTTGAAATTTTTTTGGACGAGGATCAAATGGAGAATGTTTAATATATTAAGGGTAAAATTGACCACTTCAAAATATTAAGGACCAAATTGAGAATTAACTAAAAGATGGATCATAGAGTATATTTATTCTTAAAGAAAACTATAAGTCTCCGTATGAGCCAAGGTCAAATTCCTCGTTGTCCCCATTCCCCTCTCTCACTCCCTCAATTTATAATACTCCAAACTAAAACTAACTAGTTAGTATTGCTAACCATTGATATCTAACAAAATCTTATTTTTAAGATAATAACAAAGATTGGGAAAGAGAAAAAAGAAATGAACATGATCCCTAAATCTTAATGAGTTTGTTAAAAATAATAACTCACCTTGAAGTCATCAATTAGAGCAAAGTCTGGAAAGAAGGGTAAAATGTCCTCAATCTTTAGTAGACCATCAGTTTCCTTTAGAAAAGCTATTGCCTTTCTTATGTTCTCCCTTTTAGTTCCTTTTTCCAGTTCAATAACATGCTTTGCGATCATGAGCCAAAGCTTCTTTCTCAAGTCTTCATCATCCTCAACCTTGTCAGCTTCAGCCATAGCAAGCTCAGTATCAACCTAACGCACCAAAATGTCGAATGAAATGTGTTTTAATAGGCACGTAGAGGTATGACTTTATAAGAAGTTGATCAAGAACATGTAAACATTCTAAAAGGGAAACTAAATTTCCCAGGTTTAAAAGCTTTTTGGGGAGTATTCTTGTTTCAGTTCCTCGGATGCTAATCTTAATATAAAATAAACAAATAAACAATCATCCAGGTAAGCTGTAGGCATTGTTGATGTCTTGTTCTACTAACTGTTTCTACTCCCCCAGCCAGGAATAATTAGAAATTCAACGTCAGATAATTTTCTTGAAAAAATTCTGTGCCAGGATATATATGAGAAAACAAACATTATGAATTAATAGAACAACTTCGTAGTGAATATGACCTGTAGGGCAAGAGCAACTGCTTCTTCATGCATGGCCATCATGCTGTATATATGAACACAGGCTCGCATTCTCTTTTCCTTGAGACAAAGACGCAAAGCATATTTTGGATCATAGAAGAACTCGGGGCCATTTTCCTGCCCTTTTCCGAACTTGCATTGCAGGAATCGCAAAAGTGCACTGTCATCTTCCTATTATAATAAAAACAATACCATCAAATGAATTTGTGTATAAGCTCCCTACATGTTCTATAGAAACAGAAAAATAAAAATACATGCAAAAGTAAAAATCAAAAGTTAAAAAATTAGCTAATTCTGTCATCTCTTGTTGTCTCCTTTGGTACATTTCATATTATCAATGAAAATCATTTCATATTATCAATGAAAATCATTTCATACTATCAAATGAAAATTTTAGTTTCTTAGCAAAATAACGATTAATATTTTAAATTAATCACAAAATCTCAAGCCACTCTAAATAAAAAAAAATTAGCCAGTTGCAAGTTTCTTCAATAAAAGTCACATTGGTTACAACTAGTTCTCATACACGAGTCTAATAATTTTGTTCACTCCAAAACCTCACTGACCTTAAACTGAAACTGCAAAGCAACAATTTAACAACATGTTTGCACAGAGTTCTTGGAGACATAAATTAAAAAAGGAAACCACGGGAAGTATAACTCTTTAATCAAGCTACTAACAAGAAATGAGGAAATCCCAAGTTCAATTTCTACTATGATATGCAAAATCAACCTGCTTGGCATACAAAGAGAGCAGCAAGTTGTGAACTCCAGGATCCTCATTGTGTAATCGATGAACACAGTATTCCAAATATTTGATGACTTCATGAGTTTCATTCCTGAAAGTAGTGTAAAACAAACAAGTGATTGGCAGTTTGCTAGGTCAATTACAAAATTTCCGTTAACTTCTAGCAAGCTTAATAAGTTATCTCAGCATCTATAGTGCCTTGCTTATAATTTTTTTTTCTAATTGGAAACAATTATTTCATCATACTGTTAATAAGTTGACATGCTTCTATATCAATGCATGATAGGCATCTTCAAATATTTTCAAGCACAGAATGAAACAAATAGCCATATTTACACTTCTATATTGACGCAGACTTGATCAACTTTCTATACCATGTGTTCAAATTGAGCTGAATTTGCTGTGAGCACTAGCAGCAGCAAACAAATTTATTATTTTCAAAACTTCAAATCCTTTTTACATGCAGCCCACAAGAATCCATCTCTCACTACCTAAAGATATTAGACGTTTCTCAACCAGTTAGTCAAGAAAAAATCCAGAAAGCGGAAGACTATTCAAGGTGGTAGGAATATAATATCAGCGTCAGATATTAATTGCAATTGCCCCATCCTTCCATGATTTTATCTATGAATGTTCCATAGATCTTCAACTATAACTATTACAAAAACACAACATCTGCATTCTATATTACAAAAACACAACATCTGCATTCTTTGGAAATTGCTGATATACTAATTATGCATTAAAAGTAAATTGTAATTAGTATTTATACTGATGCACTAACTGCTGATAATTATGGGCATCTAGTCTATTTCTACACCTCACAGCTTATCTCAAGGACAACTACCTAATTCTGCAACATTCCAAAAAACTGAAAGAATGCCTATTATCCTAGGTGACTACCCCCCTTGTTTGAACTCATAATTTCAAATATATCTAGTTTAGCTCTTTGTCCCTTAGACCACTAGGTCAGCCGGGGACATTTATGAGATTTATCTCTATCTAATTCATATAGTCAAAATCTGGGTTGATTTGAAAACATTCCTCATTTTGAAGGAGACTTTAGAAATAAAATATAAATTTTGGAAATGGAAAAAAAGTTCATACTGTTTAGGGGAAAAAAATGAACGGAAATTAAAAAATATTTGTCAAATTTGTTCATTTTTCCCCAAAATAAAGAACTAAGAACAGAAAACTAGTAAGAGAAGATCAGAAAGCAGTATAGCATGTTAGTTAACTGAAAGTTGATGGTAAATTCAAATTACTTTGCATGAGGTTCCCCTGAGTAACGCATCATCGCAGGAATCAACTTCCTTGGGTTGAGGTTGTTTGTGATCATCCATGACTCAACTGTTTCATATGCATCAAGCATGATGAGCTCTGGAGCAAACTTGTACTGCAGCATATAAGTTTCATACCTTAATTTCAATAAATATAGATATGAAATAATAAATAAATAATGCAGCAGACTGAATTAAAAAATTCAACTAATACCTGAAGTTCAGGAGGTGCTCCAGGTTTCTGAAGCACTTCCAACGCTTTTTTTGCTTCTCCTTGCTACATCGAAAAGCCAAGGAGAAAGTAAGTATGGAAAATACATGTGTGCAGTTATGATGGAAAAATAAAGTAACGTGAATATAATGATATATTAAAAAGTTAAAGAAATGAGGCTATTGTAAAAGATTATTTAGAGAAATGAAATCTTAAATATGATGTTAATAACCCTGCGAGGTAAAAAAAACTTCAGCAGTAAGACTTTTATAGTTTTGTGGGTTGATATTGCAAAAAGAAAACTAAAGATTTCTTTGTTGAACAAGGCATCTTCTTTAAGACTGGTAATCGGTGGAGAGGCTTCAATTTTGGACCAATGCTTGGCAGGATCCTTCTCCCCTAAGCCAGCTTTTCCAAACATTTTTCTATTTCTATTGCTCAAGATTGTTTTTAGGGAGAGTTAGAATGAGGCAATTTAAATGTGAGTTGCAGCTAAGAAGAAACTACTTCGATAGAGAGTAGGAAGAATGGTTGCTCTTCATATAAATGATGGAAAATGTTCACCTAAATCATTATGAGGAAAAGAAAAATTCCGTTCAAATCATCTTGCCTCTTTACTTGCAAATCTGCCACTTTCTAGCTGGATAATAGAGAATTGAGAAAGCAGGTCAAATTGATCCCATGCTAAACAGATTTGGGAAGGTATGAACCCCGAGATGACCAAGTTCTTCCTTCTTCTATGGCTTAATTGATCTTTGTTTGTTCTTAGCTTACAAAAATTTCAACACTGGAAAGAGGATTCAAAGCCAAATCCCGCCATGGCTTTATTACCTGCTGTTTCTTGATTGTTTAACGTATCCAAAGAAAAATCCATGGACCGTCTATTTATTCACAGCCAATGGGCTACAAACGGATTCAAATTACGGTCAAAATTTTCATTTTCTTTGGTGCAGTCCTAAAGAAACTAGAGCTTGGCTTCACAAAATTCCCTTACGGTGGTGGTTGCATGGGAAAGCAAGAATTTGTATCTAATGCTTCAAAAGCTCTATTGTGGTGGCGTTGGAAAAGAAGGGAACAACATAGTTCTTAGAGACAAGAACAGGCCTTTTTGAAGAATTTTTTTTGAATAGTACAATTTGGTGCCTCTAACTGGTTAGAAGGCTCTTCATGAAGAATTTTTGAATTGCAAATATTCATCAATAAAACCAAGATTGGGGTTGTTTTGTCTAATTCCGCCCGCTCTTTCAAGCAATGGACCAATTTCTCCTTGGATTTTATGTTGTTTTGTCTTCTTCATAAAAGCCTCAGCTTCTTAAATAAATAAATAAAAAGTGCCAAGAGGATGGTCAACACACCAATGAAGGATGTGAAGAATTATAACATTTCATTAGAAATTTCATATTAGTGGTAAATAAGGCACCTGAATGTAATGGTGGACGACAATTTCATACTGCTCCTTTAGACCGGCAAAAAACACTAATTCCTCAACCCGACCATAGCTGCAAGATATCATCTTATAGATAATTAAAAGGGTAATTGCAATGGGTAAAAGGATAATAATTAAGTTTATAGCAACATTTTTAAAGAATTGCAAATATAGCGAAATCTATCAATGATGGAGTCTATTGTTCCTATTAGCAATATAATCTATAACTGTTAGACTCCAAGAGTTGGATCTAAATTTTGCTATACCTGCAAATTCTCTTGTATTGTGCTATATCAACTAATACTTTGAGGCCAATTGCTATATTTGCAACTACCCCTAATTAAAACTATTCTATTGAAAATTATTCAAAGGAAAATTATAGAGAGAGAGTTTTGATAATAGTTACGTCTGATCCCAACCATTTGTCCATTTTACGTTCTAACCCGAAGATGAATACATCCATAAAACAATAATTTTCAGCACATAAAATGACTGAGTACCTTTCTAAGAGTTTCATTGTAGTGACTTCATCCAATACATCTTTGCAATCACTAAGAAAAGCACGAAATTCTTTAATGACTGATTGGTACTCCGTACTATGCCCATCAGATGCAATGTCATCATCCAAGAGTAGACGATTTATCTAAGATCAATGAACAAAGACAAATAATTGAAACCAGGAAAAAGAGACTTCATCTTAGCACGGAACAAATAGTACTACAATTTCCTGTGAACTGTTTGTCCACAATATTATTCCATCAGATGAAAATTGAAGTAGAAAATTTTCATTCCATGGTACCATGGAAAAAATTCAAGAACAGCCAGAATTTATATCAGACAAAAGTGACAACATTGCAGATTGTTTATATCATGTTGTATATCATACAACTTTTCACCTGTTGCCCTTTAAAGAGTCCCAAAAATTAATAGAAAAAATTTCCTAATTGAATTAGTGTCACTATTTTCCATCAGAATTCACGTCTAGGATAGGAGTAAGAACCTTATCCAAATACAACTCGGTTGCCCATGTGGAAATCATTGTTATTTGGCACTTATCATCCTTGGTAAGATTATCAAGCTTCCGCAATAGAAAAGTTCTCAAAGCATCCTGCAAGTGAGATATCAGAAATTAAATATGCTGCACAATGCAAAAGAATAAAAACTAAGTCGATCTCATGCAAGAAAAATCCAATCTTATGTAGGTTAGTGACGAATGTTTTAGAACAACCATGACTAATAGTATACCTAAGATTTAATTTAATGTCATTATAACTGCATTTATATTTTTTAGGGTGGCAGCTAGGACAAACAATCTATCAAACATTATGCCTCCCCAAAATCAACCAGGTTAACTTTAACAAGAACGGCAAATTCATCAAAGATGTTGCCAATTCGAAACAATATGTAGACAGGAAAAAAAATCAAACTTACATGAGAGGATCAAGAAAACCAAACATAATAAAGATCCCGGTTCAAGAAATGGACACATCTAAGAAAATAAGATGATGCACACAAATCATTAAGTTACTATGCACAGTTATTAATTATTAAGCCGCAAAGATTAAGGGAAAATTGTTTTTCTTACTTGTTCACTTGCACTTATAAATTTCAGAGTGATCTCCTCAAAGGACAATATGTAGTTAATCTGCACAAAAATTATGTCTTAGAAACAACACAAATCTACGTGAAAGCCAAATAAACTATTAATCAAGAAAATTTTCAATAGTAAGTAGCAGAAACTCAATTGATATGACAACCATTTCTGATGATTAGTTTGGTATTAAGCAAATCACTTGTAATAGCAATAAGGAAAAATGCAAGCTAAATAGCGTAAGAGAAAGGGATTTCACTTTAGCATAGAAAGATGCTGCTCTGAGATAATCCCTCGATGCTAATGCACCTTCAGCCTGCATCATAGAAACAAATCAACCTCCAAATTCGCAGCATGCTAAACTTCTACAATATTACGATAAGAAACTAGATTTTATATTCTTTTAGAAAAAAAAACTTTCAGAATACACAAACTAGCCAGCCAGTACCTGAGCCAGATAGACTTGATCTCTCTGAAGAGCATCACGGCAATTGGCTAGTGCTGCAGTGTACTCTTTCATGTCCAGATAAACCTTCCACATATCTCGGCCTTCATCATTAACGGAGACCTATGTTAAAGGAGCAAATTCTATTGTCATTGCAATGGGGAATGGAACCCAAATAAAAGAAAGAAGAAGAAGAAGAAAGAAGTAGAAGACGTGCCTGAAAAATGGAGTTTTGATCATAAGCATAAAATAAACCTGCTGTCGCATCACTACATAATCCAAGGATACCCCTTGAGATTGCCTCTGACGTCTGATCAAACTGGAGTTCCTCAATGATTTGCTCACTAATTCTATTTACAACCTAGTAAAAAATAATAATTCAAGATGAATTTCAAAGCTAGAACAAGAGAACTCATAAATAAAAGAAATACTGAAAAATGCATCAGGTAGGAAACCTTGAGAGAGTCAAGAAAAAGAAATTTCAAGGACACGAATTCCCATACATACCAAAACTTATCAAACACACACACACATGAAAACCAAGGCTCTCTCAAAGAGTTCTAAAAATATTACAAAAGTTGCATGTACAAGTTAAAACAGAGCTTCATGATAAAATAAATAAATAAATATAACATGAGTTTCTCAATCAACGCACCTTAACCTTGTTACCAATTAGAAGCAAGAAATGAAATTCAGACACTGCCATGGAACTTGGTTTAAGAGTTCCAGAATTTTCAGTCAACTTTGAATAATCCAAAAGAGCCTTATTTTCAACAAAGTTTTCATCTCCATTTGATAAACTGCAGGAAGGTTAGTATGAAAGTTTATTAACAAAACAATGTAATCAATTATACCATTCAGATAAATAAGAACATTTGATAAACATTATCACTTTCTTTTGGTGGTGGTGGTGGAACTCATTAATAAAAGAAAATCGGGAAAAACATTTCCCATTATCAACTTGTGTAGGTCCCATGCAACTCATCTAATCTTCATATAGCTTAAACATGCTACACCACTTTTTTTCTTCTTCTTTTTTCCTTTTGAAGAAAATGTCATTTGAATTAAGAAATTAAATAAAATATTGCTGATATAATTAGGAAACTCATAAAATATTAATATCTGTGGAACTGGCCTATAATATGTAGTTAAATTAAAACCCTCAAAAATAAAATCAGAATATACCAACTCTTACCTACGTTGTGATCCAAAATTTAACTCTCCATGATAAATTCCAGCTCCAGAAAGCCATGCAAAATGTATTGCTCTTCTTTGCTTTATGTAGAAATGTAGTTCACTGAAATGATAAATGTCTTAATATAAATGTTTCAATATTTAACAGCATTGTCGATCAATTTATAACAGTATGGATTACCAAATATTGGATAGTAAAACAAGCTAAGAACAAAAGATCCCAAACGGCACTTGCCTATTGGGTATTTCGCCAGGAAGTTCCATGAAATGCACTGCACGTTCCAAATAAGTAGAGAAGACAGTCTGGATATACATAAATTTAAACAAACAACATTGTCAACAAGAATACAATTTAGACCACTAATATAATAATGGAACTTATTTATACTTGGGTAGAGCTAGATTGCAAAGGAAAGGAAAATGAACATTCAAATAACATCAGTAGGAGCTCCATGCATAACTATCTGAGAACTGACCATTGCTGGAAGAGGCAGGACTGCAAAGGATATAGTACAGCCGTGGGAAGTAATTGACAAGTAAGAAACCCTAGACCAGACCCCATATTTCATGCTCCTTTAGGTGGGCCTTATATCTAGCCCTACCAATAGCATGGCCGTAAAACAAAGTGGAAAAAGAAGACATCTTTATAAATACATAGCATCTAATTTAATTTCTGGCCTTCAAAACGTTACGTTGATTAAATTTATATCTATTCATATTAACCACACAATCCTTGAACTCATCATTCTACATCGCTTTTGAACATTTTTTCCTACTTTTTCTACCCCTAAATTTTTTGCTCAAGTAATATGTAAATGAATTGTGGATAGCAAGAAATTTTGGGAACAGGGAGCTTCAAGGAGGGAAATTAGTAAAATAAGAAAATCATGCGCCCAAAATTGCATGATCAGTGTAGATAGAATATTAGTTTGTCACTTGAGCAACTATGAGAATTACAAGACTCAAAATGATCACATAAGAAACCAAAATATATATGCATTTTATTTTACAGAAGAATAGAGAAAGGAAAGAAGCACAAACTTTTTTGCTACCATTAAGCTGTGAGGCACTCAAGTCATGAAAAAAGGTCTTGGCTAACAAATGACAATATGCATTGATTTTAGTTGGTCTTCCATTAATTAGCACAGATATATTATAGTTACAGAAAATATTTACTACTCTGCAAATTTGTTTTAGGACCAGTATTACATTTTAGAAACATTTGTGCCCAGAACAAAGCAGTTTGAGCTAACTTGAAGAAACCTAGAAGGTAGATATGGAACAAAAAATGTTCTAACAGACATACATAACTTCATCTTACATAATTAAAACATAAAGTGGGTGTCACGGCAAATGAAGTACAAAGTAAATAGTATCGTAGGAATGGCTCAATTTGACTCATTTGTACAATACATATTTCCGAAGGCCAGTGTGAGAATCTAACACCATAAAATTTAAAAATTTTGAACAAATCAGAGATTAAAAATTAATTTACCTCCAATGATCCTAATCCAGTAAAAGAGTACAGTCGTGTTGGAGTAACAGCCATTACATAATATCTCATTCCATTTAGTACGCTAGTTGTTTCCATCTGCATGAAAAGCAAGCCAAGTGAGCGTTGACAGAACTGAAATTGTGAACTGACAACTGTGTGCTACAAAATCAATTGTAGACTAAGAAAGCAGAAAGGAAATTTAAAATATAAATTAAATCGATAGGGGAAATATTTTTTCATCTTCATCTAATACTTTGTAAAGTTTGCAAAGTTGCTTGAAGTCAAACTCATAGAATAATCATCTAATTAGTCGTAATGTCTAATGGAGAAAAATTATGAAATCTCTAGCACAAAAGGACAGAGTGCTCATTGGATCAGAAATATTATAACTTTCCAACATTCAATTAAATTTTAGTTAAACATATAGGAAGTCAGGTAGGTAGGAAGAACGAAAAAAAATTGAAAACTAAAATGTGGAAGGACAAACTCAAATGGGCATGATGTACCTGCAAGTCCATAAAAGCTTCTGGAAGTTCTGCTAATTCAAAAAGAAACTTTACATACTTTTCCTTTTTTTCCTTCTCATCAACAGCAAGTTCAAATAGTTGTCCATTGTCAGTACCAAGAATAACCTCCTTTGTAGAAGCTGCTCGTAAAAGAGGCGTGCAGTAGTAACAGTAAATTAATTAGAGCCAACTAGAATGCAAATGCCAACCAGTGAACAAAAGGTAGGATTTGAAAGCAAACCTTCAGTTATATGTTGCCTATTCCAGGCAACAGTATTTACTACAAGACCTTTCAATCTGGTTAAAAGTCGAGGTTTAGACCATTTGGCGTGCATATAGAAAGTATCGGCACCACCAGTACCAACAATTGTCGTTATACAATGACTACCTCCTGGATCAACAAATACTCTGTGGATTGATTGTTCTCCAGGCCGACCCACAGAAAGATCGAAGTCTGCATTTCCAAATATTTAGTGTTATGCAATCTTCATTTCACGTTATACTGAAATGTTTATGGCATAAAGTAATGGTCAGATAAAAGCAAATCAAAAGAAAGAAAAAACAAAGAATGATTCAGATTTAATGGACTTACTGATCAAATTTTGTAAAATATTTACATATTTGAGCTAAAAACACGATAAAGAAGTGGAAATGTAAGTTCCAGCTTCATCAGAAATTACTCAACATTCTTGGCATGTGAGTCATGACTAAATCGAGATGAGATTACAGGACATCGATTTCCCTAAAGCGCAAGTATTATGGAGCTGAAAAGCCACTTGAATCCAGTTTCAATTTGTAAACCCCTGCACCGCCTTCGAAACAGAAAAAATAACGATTTCGATTGAGCAAGCTAACTGAACAACTTAATCGGAATTCATTCAGTTTGCAGCTCTTGCTCCACATCAACTCTACTAGCCAACATTCTTCGTCAGGCCAAATGATATTCCGAGAAAAAAACATAAAGAATCGAGGCAGACATTTTCGTGATTGTTGAAAAAGAAAAGTAATTAGATTAGATACCAAACAAGTAATTAGGAGAAGAAGAAGAATCATACCGATCGAATCTCCAACGCCAAAGTCATAGCGGGTGACCCAACCTTTGCTAGTGCCTAACAAAATGACATCATTCCCAGCAGCCATGCAGGTTATCACTCCCCTCCCTTTGGCCGCATACCTTTCCAGAAGATCGACGGTGAAAGCCGGCCTCCCTGGTTCCATTTCTGAGAGCTTAGAGAGTTCAAGTGTCGAATCAGACAAACGCAGACAAATTGCCGGGAAATTCTACTCCGAGGAGCAGTTCGTCGGCGATCGCAGGGGTAATTTGCACCGTTTGATCATATCTACCGTTTGCGCTCCGGAAAGCTGTGAAACGCACCGTGTTATTGCCAGGGTATGCCGAATCCGATTTGCAACAGCCAACAGATGCCAACCGAACGGTTCGCTTTTGTTTTTAACTTTTAAGAACCGGTTCAACGGACCTACTTTGTTTAATTAACCAATGTTTGGAAAGAGAAGATTCAATGCTGAATTAAATCTAAATCTATGTTTCTATGCAATATTTAACGCCACCGCTGGTGGGTTTTGTCCTAGGTGGTCGTTCGTTCGTCTGGCGCCGGTTTACTATGTTTCGAATAGGTGGGTTTTGTCCTATGTTTCACTACGTTTCCGTTCCGTTCAGATCCATTCCGTTCAGGCGCCGGTTTGTTCATCTCTCAAAGTCGTCGGTTCGTCCGTCGCTTTCATCTCCAATTCAAAGTCGCGGCGGTTAATGAGTATTGGGTCGTTCGTCCGTTCAGATTGGTTCGTTCCGACTGATTGATTGGGTTCAGACTAATCGATCGCTTGGGTTGATTGGGTCGCTTCGAAGCCATCACTGCTGATTGATTTGGTC
This sequence comes from Benincasa hispida, assembly GCF_027475165.1. Taxonomy (NCBI): domain Eukaryota; kingdom Viridiplantae; phylum Streptophyta; class Magnoliopsida; order Cucurbitales; family Cucurbitaceae; genus Benincasa; species Benincasa hispida. Next base: position 63,352,490 of record NC_143482.1, read on the forward strand.
CGGTCGTCCGAGGTGTTTCAAGTCGAGGTGGTTGGTCCGAGGTGCTGGTTGGGTTCGTTTAGGGTGCTCGCTGCTGATCTGGTCTGAGGGGTTTGTTTGTGTCTTTGATCTGAAGATTTGAGGTATTGAGGTGCGGGTTAACCACGGTGGAAGCGGGTGACGATGGTGCATAAGCGGTCGCCTTTAAGACTGAAGGAGAAGAATGAGGTCGAGTTGCTCGGTAACCCTTTCATCTGCTTAGATCGGAGATTGATTTGGGTCTGGATGCTCGTTCTTCGGAGGTGAAAGAGTTAGGGTTGTCTGACGGTCGTTCTAAGGAGGGTGAAAGGTCTGGTACGAAGAGTGTTGACAAAGTAGGGCTGGGGAGGTTGACGGTGGGTGTTCCGGAGGCGGTCGAAGGGAAGCCTCTATCGTCTAACTTAGAATCGGTAGTAAGTCGAGTGTGGGGATTGATCTGGGTGGGCTGGGTTTTGGGTCAGTTGATGGGCAGGGGAGTTTGGGCTCGGTGGAGTTGGGGACCAGGGTCCAAAAGGGTGTGTCTGGGAGCCTTGAGGGTGTTGGAGGCCCGGATGAAAATCGGGTTGTGAGGGGTGTTGGCTTAGGCCTTGAGGGAATTGGGGTGAGTGGAGTTGAAGGGAGTGGTCTAGTGCAGGTGAAGCTGGGGAAAGGGTCAAAAGGAGTAGGGGTTTTGGTGGGTGGTCGCGTGGTGCTGGGCCGAAGTTAGGAGGGGGGGCATAAGTCAGGTAGGGAGGGGTTTCACGAGCTGGGCCTTTTGGTAGTGAAAGTCGTTCGATGGACATACGGGATCTTCGTGATCGGGAGGAGACGGTTCCCAAAACTGATTTAGTGAGGGGGTTTGGTCCTAAGTCGGTCATGTTGGAGGAGGGGGTGGTTCTGGTTACAGCATGAAAAGGGGTAATTCGTGGGCGGCCCTTTTTGGGTCGAAGTTGAAGGGAAATTTAAAGTTCATTCCCCCAGTGGTTAAAGATGATAAAGTTATTGTTGAACCCTGTGAGAAGATTATTGATGAAGGTGTTTGTCTGTGGGAGAAATCTTTGGTTGGTCAGTTTGTGGATGCAAAACTCCCGTATTCTGTTATTTGTCGAATTATTCAAAGAATTTAGGGATGTGTAGAGATGCCAACTATTACCTTGTTGGAGAACGGTTCGATTATCTTTAAATTTCAAAAGGTAGAGTCAAGGGATTGAATGCTGGAGAATGGTCCGTGGCACTTAGGTGGCAAACCCATCTTATTACGACAGTGGTCCCCAGGTATTGTTCCTGAAAACTTTGTTTTTTATTATGTTCCTATCTGGATTAAAGTGGAGCGTGTTCCCCTGGAGTTGTGGACAAATAGGGGTTTAGCAGTGTTAGCTAGTGTCATGGGTAAACCTGTTTCTTTTATTGTTGCAACAAGAGAGCAGCGACGGTTATCGTATGCGAGGGTTTGTGTTCAGGTGGATGGTGATTTGTTAATGCCCCCTTCAGTCATTGTTAGAATGCAGGGTCAGGAGTTTATTATTCCAGTAGTGTATGAGTGGAAACCTCGTAAGTGTGCTTGTTTGTGGATCCTTTGGGCATACTGAGGCTATATGTGAGAAGCAGGGTATGGAGAAGGGTCAGGGGTTGTGTATTGTGGCGGTTAATGAGGGGTGTTTGGGGGAGAATGAGGGTATTGAGAGTGTGAGGAAGGGGCAGGACGTGGGTATTGGTGCGAGGAGAGATAGCCCAATGGATGGGAGTAAGAGTGTAGGGAGTGTTGACAAGTTTACTATGGTCAGTCGTTGTAGGTGGGATAGAGGAGGTGTAGGGCATAGGGTGGCAATGGGTCACCGGATTCGGTGCCCTTGAGAAACATAGTAGTTTATGGGTCCCCTGGAATTATGGGGTTTGTAAAGCATGTTGATGATCGCAATAAGTTTGATATTTTGTGTGATGAGGGGGGAGACTCGTTGGCTTTGGCTTTATTGCAGACAGATCTTGATCCATTGTCTGTTATGGATGAGATGTTCAAGAGTTCGAGCAAAGACCCAGTGGGAGGTGGTAGGTGTGATATGTTGCAAGGTCTATGATTTGGTGTTCCTGGAATGTTAGGGGGTTGAATGACCCTGTTAAGTGTAGGGTGGTGGCAGACTTTCAGGTGTCATCCTCGATTACTCTCTGCTTCCTGCTTGAGACGAGGGTTTGTCGCAAAAATTTTGGTATGATGATGGGTAGGTTTGGTGATGCGTGGAGTTGTGTGTGTAATTATAGTGTGCGAGGAGTTGGAAGGATCTGGGTGATATGGCGAAAGAGTGTCTATGAGTTTTCTATTGATATCAGTGGGGATCAGTTCATTTCTGAAACTTTAGTGGATATTGTATCTAGTGCTAGGATACATATTGGTGTTGTGTATGCCTCTAATCACGTGAGCGAGAGGATGAACTTGTGGTCTTAGTTGGTTGATGTGTGTGTCTCGTGACAGCTTCCTGGAGTTGTTTTGGGGGATTTTAATGCTATTCGTAGTAGTTCGGAGGATTTTGGTGGTTGCCCTAGTTTGAGGGAGATGGAGGAGTTTGATGGGATGTTACTGGAGGCAGATCTGGTTGTGTTGGGTGTGACAGGTAACTGGTTTACTTGGACTAAAAAATTTTAGGGGAATGGTATCTTGCGCCGATTGGATCGATGCTTATCTAATGAGGCGTGGAAGGTAGTTTTTCCGTATTTAGAGGCTAGGTTTGGTCAGTGGGGGATTTATGATTATAGCCATCTTCTGGTTTCTACAAGGGAGACGAAGAGTAGGCTGCTTCCCACTTTTCGTTATTTTTCTCATTGGGTGGAGGCTGAGGGTTTTATTGATACTATCAGGTCAATGTGGAGAAGGCCTGAGGAGTCTCCAATGGTTAGCTTTGTGTGAAATTTGAAGGCAGTGAAGAGAGTTTTACGTGCTTCGTTTGGGAGGCGTATCTCTATGTTAGTTGATGAGGTGAGGCCGGCTAGGAAGCTTATGGAGGTTACTCAGGCGAAGGTAGAAAGGGATCCTTTTCAGAGTCGGTGTGTGCGGAGGCGGCTCAGGCCACTGAGGTGTTCTGGTCAGTGGCGAGATTGGAGGAGGCGTCGCTCTAGCAGGAGGCCAAGGTGAGGGGCTGGAGTTAGGTGATATAAACACAACTTTCTTTCATCGTTGTTTTCGTTCTCGTCGCAACTGCACTGGTTTATTTACGATCGTGGATGTTGGGGGGACTTGCCAGACGGTGCATGACAAGGTGGCAGTAGAATTCTTTCGGGGTTGTTTAGGGTCTCAGCTAGTGAGGTATAGGGATCTTACTGCCCGAATTGGGGATATTGTGCAATTCAGCTGGCCCGAGGAGGGGGTGGAGGCGCTTGGTCGCTTAGTGAGTCGGGATGAGATTAAGAAGGCTTTATTCTTGATGAAGTCTGGGAAGGCTTCTAGGCCTGATGGGTTTTCAGTTGATTTTTATAGAGCTGCTTGGAATGTGGTTGGGGATGATTTATGTGATGCGGTGCTGAAATTTTTTTGAGTTCTGTTATATGCCTGATGAAGTTAATTCTACTGCTATTACTCTTATCCCAAAGAGGTTAGGAGCTGAACGTATGGAGGAGTTTCGTCCTATTTCTTGTTGTAATGTTGTGTATAAGTGTATCTCGTGGGTCTTAGCTGAGAGATTGCAGTTATGGTTGCCTGCTTTCATCAGTGGTAATAGTCTGCATTTGTTCTGGGTAGGTCGATTTTCGAAAACATATTATTGTGTCAGGAGCTTGTGGGGGGCTATAAGGAACGCAGAGGGAAGCCGCATTGTGTGTTGAAGGTAGATCTTCAGAAAGCGTATGATTCGGCCAATTAGGATTTTTTGTTTGATGTGTCGGTGGCTATAGGTACGCTCCTTTAGTTTGTTAGTTGGGTAAGGGCTTGTGTTACTTCGCCTATGTTCTCTATGATGGTTAATGGTTCCCTTGAGGGGTTTTTTCCTGGTAGAAAAGGGTTGAGGCAGGGGGATCCGTTGTCTCCTTTTTTGTTTGTAATGGTGATGGAGGTCTTGTCTAGGTTGTTGAATAATCCGCCTGTGTGGTTTAGGTTCCATGATCGGTGTGAGCGTGTGGGCCTGACTCATTTGGTTTTTGCAGACGATTTGACGATTTTCTGTGTAGCTGAGAGAGATTCTTTGGAGTTTGTGAGACAGGTTCTGGCAGATTTTGCAGGGCTGTCTGGGTTAATTGCTAATGTTGGAAAGAGTTCCATGTTTGTTGCGGGTGTGGAGTCTAGGGAGGCGGAGGAACTAGCTGCATTTATGGATTTCTCTCTTGGTTCGCTGCCTGTTAGGTACGTGGGTTTACCTTTATTGGCGGGTCGGTTGAGGGTTGGGGATTGTGCACATTTGATTTAAAGGATTACAGCTCGTATTAGAAGCTGGGCAGTATGGTCCCTCTCCTTTGCTGGGAGGTTGCAGCTTGTTAGGTCTGTTTTACAATCCTTTCAGGTGTTTTAGTGTAGCATCTTTGTGTGCCTACGTGTGTAACTCATGAGGTTGATTTTCTGTTACGTAGTTATTTATGGAAGGGTAGTCCGGTGAGTTGAGGTGGTGCATGGGTGGCGTGGAATGAGGTATGCTTGTCGTTGGGTAAGGGAGGGTTGGGTGTGAAGCATGTGGCCCTTTGGAACCAGGCTGCTATTATGAAGCTGGTCTGGCTTCTCTTAATTAAATCGGGTTCATTATGGGTGGCGTGGGTAGAGGCTTATGTTTTGCGTGGGCGGTTCTTGTGGACTGTTCGGAGTGAGGTTGGGAGGTCTTGGTACTTGAGGGCTATCTTACGAAGTAGAGGTAGATTCAAGCATTTGGTTTGTTTGATGGTTGGCGATGGTCGGTCTTATTTTGTTTGGTGCGATCCTTGGCTGTCGGAGGGTGCGATTTTGGATTTATATGGGTCTACGGTGGTTTATGATGCAGGGAGTAGTTTGGAGGCGCGGTTTTCGGAGTTCATGGATGGTGAGAGAGGTTGGAGGTGGCCTATAGTGTCTTAGGAGCTTCTTGAGATCTGGGGTCTTATTCAAGCAGTGGGGCCTAGGGTGGGGGGAGGGGGGGGGAAGATTATTGGGTTTGGGTTACGGATGCGAGTGTCGGTTTTCTATCGCTAGTGCATAGGAGAGTTTGCGTCCTCGTCGTTCTAGGGTGTCTTGGGCTGGTATTTTGTGGGCGGGGGGTGATATTTCACATCATTTCTTCTATGCATGGTTAGGTATGAGGGGCAGGTTGGGTACGCGGGATTGGTTGAGGAGTTGGGGTGTGTTGTCAGGGGGGGTGCCTTCTGTGTGGAAGAGGTGTGGAGTCGCAGATCATTTATTTTTTGAGTGTGGGTTTGGGAGAGAGGTGTGGTCTAGTGTGTTGCGTCAGTTGGGCTCGTTGCATCGGGTGGCAGGTTGGGATGTGGAGTTGAGTTGGTTGTGTCAAGTGGGGTCAGGTAAGGAGATGCATAGTAAGTTATTCCGTGTATTGGTGTGCTTCCATATACTACATCTGGCAGGAGCGTAACTCGCGACTGCATGGAAGTAGACTGAGGTCGGTGTCTGCTCTGGTTCACCTTATGGTCTCTACGGTTCGTGCTCGTGCTTCTTCCTGAAGGGTTGATCTTCTTGGTCTTATATAGTGTGTTTCCGGATGTTTTTTCTTTTTAAATTTCAGTTGTTCTTTATTTTGTTGTCGTCCCTTGTTTATGGGGTTTTGGTTTCTTTTCTCTGACTTTCTCCCTGGTGGTTTGCGAGTTTGCGTTTTTTGTTGGTTTTGTTCTGGTCTTATCTTGTAGGTTTTGTTTTGGGTTTTGTTACCCTGTCTTTGCTTGTGCTTTGATGCTTTGATCCCGGGCTGTGAGATCCCCCTTGTTGTTATATAATAATATCACCTATTCTAAAAAAATATTCAAAGGGACAATGAAGGAGAATTTGTAGAAAATTGTTAGAAATAGCATATTTAAGTTTTTACTTACAAAACTAGTATCTTTTTTTAAAATTCGTAAAAATAGTTTTTTTAGTTAAAAAAATCAACTTTTTCTAATTTATCGATTGTTTCAAGCTTTCTTGATACATCTCGCCAGATTATACACCTAGATTATGTGTATCTCGATACTAATCTCGAACAAAATAACACCGAGATTCTACATATTTGAGCTTTCTCGATGAAATTCCAGATATAATTAGCACCGAAATTCATATATTTGAATTTTCTCAGTGGAATCTTGGGCAGGATTAACACCGAGATTCTATATATATATATATCTTAAATATTACCCAATTTTTCAAAAAATTTGATATTTTCCAAAATTTAAAAATGTTGAATCAATTTGGAAAATCTAATTTGATAATTGGAAAATGCATTTGGAATTTTGAAAATTCATAAAATTGTGAAAACATAAATTATGCTAAAGATTTGAAAATTTACGTAATAATTTGATATAATATTTAGTAAACATAATCGAATTTGGAGAAAAATTGAAAATAGTATATGATTTGGGAAGATTACAAAAAAAAAAAAAAAAAACAAATCTCGGTGTGTAACCAAGCAAGATGTATCGAGAAGGTCCAAAACAATCGACAAGTTCAAAAGAAGTTGATTTTTTAACTAATTCTCAGTGGTTGATCTTGCCCGAGATGGACCGAGAGAAACTACTTTTACGAGTTTCCAAAAAGCGTGCTAGTTTTGTAAAGTGAAAACTTAAATGTGCTATTTTTCACAATTTCTCATAATCTTTTCTCCCCATTTCGTTCCTCATTTTACCTTAATCCTTGGCGATGTAGGTATTTTTCCTCCAATAAACACAACTTTTCATATCCTTTTCTCCAAATAATACAATTTCTCACAAATATCTCTTTTGTGCATTTGGATTTTACAAAAGAACCATATAACATAACCACCCCGTGCATTTAGAAGACAGAGGATGTTGGCCTTTTGGTCTTAATCTTGAATTAATTCATTTTAATTATTTAATTAATTAATATTTTGATGATTACAAACATGCTTTTATTTATTAATAATTTGAATGTTTTGAAGTGTTCATTGCATAGAGCTTGGAACAACGATTCCAACGTAGTTTGAATCAATTAAATCGGACCTCAAACGAAGAAGATGTGGCTGAAACAAGCTTAATGAAAAAACATCGAGCTGATGACATGGCAAAATTGTTCTCATCAAAGTGGACCAATTGAAATGTGCCACTTAGAGCAATGGAGAAGTGACATATGAAGAACTTTTGATTTTTGGATTGATTCTAAAAAGGAAATGAATTTAAAAAGAAAATAAATTTAATATTATTTTATGTTTGTGTCTAACGGCTAGTTTTGGACATATACTGGGTATTTACTTTTTGTTGGGTTTTAAAAGAAATGATTTTAAAAGATATATATTATTATATTATATTTTGATTGTGTCTAACGGCTAGTTTAGTTTAAAATCTCCACCATTGATTTTTCTTTTCCAAAATCCAATGGTCCAAATTAAATGTGGTTTTCAGCAATTTTCCCTCCTGATTTAAACATTTCATCTTCTCCAAATTTCAACAACAATTGTTGCTCTCTCTAAGTCTCAATTTTCTTCTTTTCATCTTATTCTTGAGAGAAATGTTTTATGTGGTGAGGATTGATTTGTTGTGAGCTTAATATTGTAAATCCACTCTATTAAGATAATTGTAAGAATGTTCTTTAACATTTCCAAACTTTTGTAAGGATTGCTCTTGATCCCAGAAAAAGAGCGGTTGTAACGGTTTGATCGTTATCCGTAGAAACGATTGAGTGTTGGGGTTGATGCCCTAAATTTCGTGGGTCATGTAGTTTGTTGTATTATATAAACATTTTATTTATTTAATAAAATCTGAGGTATTTTATTCGACATTTAGTAGCATTAACTCACAAAACCAATAAACAAACATCCAAGGTTATCTTACATAACTTAAACATGTATGTAGAGGCGTACAAGTGAATTTTGTTTAAGCAATGACTTGAATGGTCTGTAGTAGATGGATAAGACTGGGACCTTTATCCTGGTGACACTACGAATACGACATGTTTTGTAGATGTTACAATTGCTGTAAAGTTCTACAAATGATTGATCCAGATGATTCATGTAAATACATGTGAGCAGAGGTGTTCTATACAAAAGGTTTGTATAAGATCAGACCACGAAATGAATAGTCTCATTATATAACACCGTTAATAGTAGAGGCTTACATTTCACCAGGATGACCATAGGTGACATGACTTGAATCCTGAATGAGTTGTGAACTCCTACCTATAAAGGCGGTCTTTTGATTTGCATGGGTGAGAGTAGTCAGTTCGCAGACTCAATATACCTACCATTTTGTGGATTCGCCTGATTGGGGAGCTAAGAATACAGCTACACAAGACGGAATTCACTCATTCCCTAATGTCGGATAAGTAGATAAATTGCTACCTTAAGGGCTGATTTCGGAGCTTGAACAATGTGGTGTCACATCTTCTCTTAGCCTGAGAGGGATTTGGTCATAGTTGGACTATGACTTATTGTTCATTAGAGAGATTAGTGGTATTTAATGAGTTATATGTAACTATAGAGGCAAAATGGCAATTTTCACTCAGTTGTACTTACGAGCAATTTGTAAAGGGTCATTGCGCTGTTGACTTGTTATATCCAATGGACACAGAAATATATCTATAGTGTAAAAAGTGCAGCTGTCGGTCTTTAGTAGAGTGACTAGCAGTTAATGGAAGTTGAGTAATTTAATTAAAGGAGTTTAATTAATTATCCAAGTACCGTTGGAGTTTCAATTTATAGATCCATAAGATCCCTCTATAGCTCAACCGGGATTATTGAGAATTAATTTTGGATTAATTTGAATTGTTCAAATTAATTGAAGGATTAATTATATATGATATAATTAATTTAAATTAATTATCTGTGATATAATTAATATAATGTATTTGATATATTATAATATAAAGTTTGTTATGAGATGAAATAAACATTTGAATATAATGCAAATACTAATTATATGGATTAAATTCATATAATTAAATTTAATATAAATTGGATTTATATTAAATACCATGAATTATTGATAGTTTTAAAACTATATGTTATATTGTATTTGATATAATGTAAACTATAGATTATGTGTTATATTTGATATAACATATAGTTATATATATAATAAATTGGTTATTATCTATCTATCTATCTATATATATAACAAGGGCCTTTTAAAATATAAAAATAATTAAAAATATTTATACTTTATAACAAAAAGTTTCAAAAGTACATAACTTTCTATTTATAAAAATTTTCCTTTATAATATTATTATTTTTTAAACTAAAATATGGTTTTTTTGAATTAAAGGGAGGGAGTTATAACTTCCTTCCCCTTAATAGTCTCAATTTTAATCTTGGGTTGACGAGTTGCAACAATCTTCTTTGTCTTCTATCCTGGGTTTTTTTATAGAGAGTATGTGAATTTTTTAAGATTGATCTGCCCTGCAAAATCTTTTGTCCTCTCAGCCAAAACTTTCTTTCTTTCCCAAAAATTATCAGAAAAGCCTATAACTCTCTCTATAATTCTCAACCCCTAAGGAGAATACAAAAGACTCTTTTGTGGTAGTGTCCACATTGGTTATTGCTATTTTTCATTCGTGTTCCAAGGTGGGTTCGTGACAGGTTTGAGAGGAATATTGTGAAGATTTTATGGCTTCAAGGGTTAGTATGACTAAACCCTAATTTCTTTCTCTGTAATATTTTAAGCATGCCGTAAACATTTTTTTTTGTTAGAATGCATAATATGGTTGTGAATTTTATCATTTTGTGAAATTTAAAAAATTAGGACACGATCCCACTTCTGATTTGGACCTCACAATCCTTCATTGAGTTTGCTCTTGGACTCGCAAAAAGAGCGGTGTAGCGGTTAGGCTCTAATCTGTAGAAAGAGTCGATGAGATTTCTATTCGCATACTCAAGAGGAGCTTGAGAAGTGAATGTAGGTCGGTTGTGCTGAACCACTATAAAAATCTCCGATGTTAATTTCTCTATCTCTATACTACTTTAATATTGCAATTATTGTGTTATTATAGTTTATTACATGAAATTAATTGCAATATTTGTTCTTGAAATTTATTGTTCATATTTGTTTACTTTGATTGGTAGTTCTTTAATTTGTGTATCTTTTACCAATCTTATTATTAGAATTAAATAGCTTAAAAGTGTTAATTTTTATTTATTGATTATTTTGGATTAAATTTATTGTTTAAATTATGTCTAGCAAAAAGTTTATTAATTTCCTTAATTGGGCCCACTTAATGAAAAAGTTTTAATTAGTTTAAATCCTATTCACCTCATCTAGGGTTGCCATACCAATCCTGGAAACGTACAATTATCAAATAAGGTGTGCTATCTATGGTTTTTCTTTTTTTCTAGATTTGTTTTGTATTTCTCTCTTTAATCGCTAGAATTTTTATTTCAGGAGATTTGACAGAACGAATCATCAAATAAGTTATTTCATCTTTTTTTTTTTAATGTATTGTTGTCATCTCTTAAAATATTATGATGCGTCTAGATTTTTGTTTTTGGGATGTAATTTCAAATTACATTAAACAATTTTACAGTTTTTTTTTTCATATAGATTTTGGAACACCGATAAGTTTTTTTTTTTTTTTATTATTATTATTATGTGTGTTTTTCTTTAATTACTAGATTTTTTTTATATCATCAAATAATGTGTTTCATCTCTTTCTCTTTTTTAGATTTGTTTTGTATGTCTCTGTTTAATCACTAAGATTTTTATTTCAAGAAATTTGATAGTAACAAACTTATCACCAAAGAAGGTATTTTATTTTTTTAAGTATTGTTTGTCATCTCTTTAAATATTATGTTGTGTCTAGATTTTTGTTTCTTGTGACGTAATTTAAAAATACAATCAATAATTATATATTTTTTTGTATTTTCATATACATTTTAGAACGTTCTATAAGTTTGAATTTTTTTTAAATTATTCTGTCTCTCTTTAATTACTAGGAATTTTTTTCATATAGATTTTGGAACAACCAATGAATTTATAGTTTTTTTTTATATATTATTACGTGTACCTCTCTTTAATTAATAGTTCTTTAAAGAAGTAATTGGTAAATATTCATGGATATTTTTTTTAACTATTAAAAATAGAGTTTTCTTTTTTCTTTATTGAGTTTCATTAAATATAGAGTTACATTTCTTGAAGAAATGCAACATGGTGAGAGTTGTCACCTCATCATAGTTGCATCTTTCCAAGAGACAACTCTATATTCGTTGTATTTTTTTTTGAAGTCATCCATTAAAACAATAAAAGTGAGCCTACTTTTACACACCTAGTTTAAAAAATGTCATTATCTTTACTAGTAGTTTTTTAAAGAGCTCTAATTAGAGATGACAACGGGGTGGGGTGGAGTTGGGGATGCATTCCTTATCCCCGTTCCAACGAAGAATTTTCATCTCGTCCCCACCTCATTTCCGGTTACGGGGGAGTCGGAGTCGAGATCGGGGAATCCCCATTCGGGGATCGAGTCCTCGTGGAAAAAACATCTCTATTTTTTTTTATTTTTAATTATTTTTTATTTAGAAATTATTCATAATTTGGTATTTATATTGAAATGGTAAACATTTTAGATTGGAAGTTAGTATTATTATTGTTTTATTTATTTAAATGAATAATTTAAAAGAAAACTAACAATGTTATATATATACATACATATATACACACACATATATACATAATATACATACAAATATATATATACACACACATACATAGATATAAGCTAATTTTTCTTTTTTAAATATATCCAGTAGCTTAACACTTATATATGTGTGTTATGAATAATATTATAAATGACCATTATATAAAATAATATATTATAAAAATAATATCAAATAAATATTTGGGATAGGGGTCCTTGATTGGAAACCCGATTAGATCCCTGGTTTGACCCCATACCCGATCAAATTAGAGATTCTTTGCCCCAGTTAGGTCGGGAACCCGATCCCGTAGGACATTTTGCCATCCCTAGCTCTATTTTTTTTTTTTTTAATCCTAGGCCGCAAGAATATATATATTTGGCAAATGTATTTTTAAAGACTATTTTCAGATTATGTAATTCAAATAGCGCAAATTTTATGTAACTTTCATGAAATACTATATTTGTTAAAATATAAATTTATATTTAGATATGGAAAAAAAATATAAAGATGTTGTGTCTCAAAATTTGCACTAACTAGACCATAGTATCTTAAAATTATTTTAAAAACACATTTATCAAGCATATATTTATTCAACAAATCCAAAAACATAAAACATGACCCATATTTCCTACCAAGCCTCACTTTGTTGAACAAATATTTGAATGTTAACATGATCAATTTTTTTTTCTTTCTCAATTACAAATTGGTGGTGGTGGGATTTGAACCAACAGACCTATTAGTTCTTAGCATATATAGGTGCTAGTTGAGTTAAGCTCTTATTGGCAAATGTTACGGTGATCAGTTGAACTTTACTACTTTTATCAGGTGGTTGAATAAGATAAAACATAGGTAATTCAAATTTTTTAGTTATATTTTCCTTGAATATTATGCGTAGAATGAACACCTATTTATAATAAGGTGGATACAATAAAATATACAAATAATCGTAAATTTGAGGAGAAGATACAATAAAAGATACAAAAGATTTAAACAGAAAATCTAAACAAATCTAAGAAAACATAAAACTCAGATGGGAAAGCAGTCATGAGTTTAACAAAATAGTTCTGAAAGGAGCTTGAAGAAAGAGGCTTAGTGAATAAATCAACAATCTGGTCAAAAGATGAGACGAAATGAACAATAAAATCTTTGTGAAGAACCTTTTCACAAACAAAATGATAGTAAATTTCAATATGTTTAGTGTGAGCATGAAAAACGAGATTGCTGGCAAGAGAGATAGCAGGCACATTATCATACCATAACACAGGGAGATCGGAGAGGAAAACATTAAGATCACATAAAAGTCGTTGGAGCCAATAAACATTAGACGCAATATTGGCAAGAGAACGATACTCAACTTCAGTAGATTAAGTAGGTTGCTTTTTAGCAGACTAGGAAATAGGAGAAGAGCCAAGGAGAACAATATATCTTGAGTTTGAGCAACGATCAGATGAATCACCAGCCTAATTAGCATCACAGAACGCTTGTAGAGAAAGCTTGCTAGGTTTGAATAGAATACCGGCCTGGCGTACCACAAGGATACCAAAGGATGCATTTGACAGCGGAGTAATGAATAACAGTGGGCCACTGCATGAACTGACTAACATGGTTAACGACAAAGGCAATGTCTAAACGAGTGAATGTGAGATACTGTAATGATCCAACAGGCTTCCGATAGGGAGTGACATCATAACTTTAAGACCACCAGTAACAGTCTGAACTTCAAAACCCAAAAAATAACTGAGCTTGCCAAGATCTGAAATTTGAAATTTTGAGGCGAGCATAAGCTTTAATCGATTAAAATAATTCGAATCAGAGCCAGTAATTACAATGGCATCAACATATAGAAGAAGATATGTTAAGAAGGAACCGATGGGTTGAACAAACAATGAAGTATTAGAAGCAAACATGACGAACCCCAAGGTGAGTAAATAGGAAGCAAAACGATCATACCATGCTCGAGGTGCCTGTTGAGCCCATAAAAACTCTTATGAAGAAAACAAGCATGATCGAGGTAGGATTTGTCAATAAAACTAATAGGCTGAGACATATAAACAACTTCCTATAACCGACCGTGCAAAAAGGCATTTTTGACATCCATCTGATGCAAAGGCTAAGAGTAGGTTACTACAAGTGTAAAGATTACCTGAATGGTAGGCTTCTTAACCACAGGGTTAAAAGTCTTAGAGAAATCAAAACCTTCAATCTGATGATACTCTTGCTAGGATTGGTGTCCTAGTTCTCCCGAAGTCTCGTAGTTTGTAAACTGTACACATTGTTATGAATAAAATAAGAGTTATTTTATTTTGAATTTACTTATATCCAATAAACAAAGTATCCAATAAACAAAGCTCCATGGTTATTGTATGAAAACTTAAGCATGTATATGAGATATACAAGTGGATCATGCCTTAAGTGATAAACTAAAAAGATATGCAATATAAGGATTAAGAAGGGATACCTGATCCTGGTGACACTACGGATACGACCAACTTTGTAGAGGTTTACAAGTGTTATAAACTACTACAGATGGTTGATCCTGACCATTTAAGTGGAGACATGCAAGCGAGGGTGTCCTATACAAAGAGTTTATATAAGACCGGACCATGAGATGACTAGTCTCTTTATATAACGCCGTTGATACTTGAGACTTACATCTCACCTAAACGACCATAGGTGATATGACCTCAATCCTGAGTATTTTGGGAACTTCTGCCTTTAAGGGCGGTCTTTTGATTAGTATGGGTGAGAATGGTCAGATTTCCAACTCAACAAGCCTACCTTTTTGGGAATTTGTCTGATTGGGGAGCTGGGAACTCATTTACATAAGATGGAATTCACTCCTTCCCCGAAGCAGGGGTAAGTAGATAGATTGCTCCCTTAAGGGCTGATTTCGGGTCTTGAACATAGTGGCCACAACTTCTCTTTGGAAGAGAGGACTTAGTCATAGTAGGACTATGACTTATGTTCATTAGAGGGATCAATGGTACTTAGAGTTAGATGTAACTACAGAAGCATAACGATAAATTGGCCCAACTGTACTTATGAGCGATCTGTGAAGGGTTATCGCATTGTTGGTTGGTTGATATGGACACAAAATATATCTGTAGTAAGGAGAGTGCAGTTTTCGATCTTTAGTGGAGTACCCGACAGTTAACGAATGGTGGATCTCGTGACTAAAGAGTTTAGTCAGTTATTTATATACCATTGGAGCTTCAAGCTATAGGTTCATAAGGTCCCCTTGGTAGCTTAATGGATTCAAGTTGAGGATCAGTTCTTGGTGTTGATTTAAAATATTCAAATTGACAAGAGGAAATTCGATTATATATGATATAATCGGTGTGATGTATGAGATACATCAAGTAGGGGATTAATGTAAATATGATTTACATTAAGTACCATAAAATAGAAAAAGAACTATGGTTTATATGTTTCATGAGATGAAATATTTAAACTATAGGTTAAAAATATAATATGGTAAATTGGTTATCATATATATTTATAATAATATTAATTATTGGATAATTATCTATTTTTCTTTAATAACCAATTGAGTGAGAGATTATTGATGGTTTTATTGGTTGCTAAACGATCGTTTAACTCAGGAAGCTTGGTAAATGATTGAGTAAAGCGTTTACTCTTTCGTGTATATGATCACTTGGATTTTGGTACACGATCAAGGAGACACAGACTTCATCGGACAGTTCAAGGCCCGGTTCACTTGTTTGAACCGGTGACTCTTTGTTATTTATAATACTTAGCTTTGGTTTTGAGGATTTTGAGGCTAATTATCTCGGTTCATGTTTATATGCCATAGTGTATGACATATAGATTTGAAACCCACCTTAGTTTATGTAATTATTCATGCATCATGTATTATAAGTGCTATAATATGACATGATGAAATTACAAGAGAGCATGCGCATGCATCATGAAATATAAGAGTTATATTTATGCATGCAGTAAGCATATTCATGCATTATCTTTATATTATAAGCGTTATAGTATAAGGTGTATGGAAGCATGTGTGTTTGGTTCTTTGCTTGGTTATATAAGTGTTATATAAAAGTAGCAATGAATGAACAATGCATGGAGCATGATACTTAGGCCTATTTATAAATGTTATGAATACCTTGTATGTATTTGCTTTGTGTTGTGGATGGTTTTAGTTTTTTTTTTCTTTTTTTTTATAAGCATTATAATAGAAATTATAACTAAAATCGATAAAAAAGAGTTGCATACAAACTTAGGCGAACTCATATTTTAAAAAGGGTTTTAAAATCGGATTGAGATAGACTTAAGTTCAAGGTTCTAATGAGATTAGCAACCTAAGTTTAATCTTTTTAAATTGGTTTAATAAGATTAAATAGATTGACATAAAAGATTAAAATTGTATTAAATCTATCTATAAAGAATCTTTTGTCTAAGGTAGGCTCTGTCTAGGCTGGGGTACTTAAACTGACGGAAATGGAACACCCCTACCTAGGAACCTACCTGGAAAGGTGAATTAAATAGATTTTCTGCAAGCACGCGACAGTTGGTTAAGACTCTGTTAAAGAGTTTAATAGATGATGACCAAAAATTGTTCAACTATCCAAGGTAAAAGTTACTTTTGGAACCTAAAAATTCACTTTGTTAAAATTATTAGTCATGTTTTTTCTAAGTAAACTAAACCCTAGGTTATAAAATACTCAATGGGAGGAAGAGATATATATGATATGTGAATGATTCCACTCACGTTTCTCCGTGAATGTACACGCTGTGAAGTTTATGCTTGGCCTCGTGGTGCCCTGGGAGCATCCCCCTTCGGATGGTGTTTGCATGAGTCAATATCAAGGTGGACGGAGGGAGTTTTTATAGTAAGTGGGTGAAGGGTGTGTGTCAACACGTCATGCGGTCTCCTTCATTGGTTCGCACTGTGAGATCATTCTTGCACTTCCTCATGGCACCCTGGGAGTGTCCCCCTCCGGATGGGTTTTGTGCAGTTGATCAATATCAAGGTAAACTCCAAAAATGGATAGGGTCACTTTAGTTTTTGCCCCAATTGAATTTTTTCCCTTCAGATTGGTTGCTTGGGGCGGAACTTTAGGGCCTAAAATGATGTGTCACACTTACGGAAAATTGTTAAGTAAGTTAATGATTTCTTGACCAAATCAATGATGGCTAGTCGTTATAGGAGCAAAAGTTGTTTTGGCATTAATGGCTGGTTGAGAATGTCTCAATTCAGGAGGGATAAATTGACCACCCTTTGACGACTTTTGTCCTAAACCTTTGAAGCTGAAGGTCTCTTACCGAAGAGTTCCATAAGTGCGTTTAGATCGCTCCAATTTCACAATGATCGAAATACAACAATATACATTCAAATGCATAGTTATGCAAACAAATCTTAATTAACGCCATGCTTTGAACAAAAATAAATGAGGGAGTGAGTTGCCATACCAGTTGAAGACGTTCTTCAAACTTCGTATCTCAACACAGTGAAAACCTCTACGTGATCTACTAATACGCAGCAGAAGCATCGACTGCAGCAGCACACACAACCGTAAGATCACGAACGCAACGGTGATGAAACCACCAGAAAAGAGCCTCAGGTATTCTCAGAGTGAGAACCTAAAGCGTGGTCTTTGGTGAATTTGGTAGAAGAAGTAGGAAGACCAGATTGTGTAGGCAATAAGCAAGTGGGAAAGAAAAATGTGCTATCGTATTGCAAAATGCTTATCGTTTAGGAGAAGCTACACGATCATGTAGGTTTTACTGTACGATCGTTTAGGAAATGCTATACGATCGCTTAGCAAACTCGAGACACACTACGATCATTTAGGGAAGCTATCGATCGTGTAGGAACTAGTGTGCGATCATTTAGGCGCAAGTGGACGATCGTTTAGGTGGAGAGTGACTATCGTATAGGCTCTTGAAATGCTTAAGCGATCGATTACTTTTCACCAATGCGATCTCTCTTTCTTTTTGGACGGATGATTCAAAATGAAAATGGCGGTTACAATAATCGACGCTACCCCACTAACCTACGTCCGACGTGAAAAATTGGCTTAATTATGATATAATTAATCAATCAATTAATAATAAATATAATCATATTATATTTTTACCCTATAGTTTGATATCACATATTTGCTATAGTATTTTCTCCTCTACTTGATATAAATCATATTTATATCTAATTTCCTCCAAAATAATGTATCTCATACATTTAACTAATTATATCATATATAATTAACTAGTCCAATTATATCATATATAATTAACTAGTCCAATTATATCATATATAATCGAACTTCCTGTTATCAATTTGAACATTTCAAATTAACCCAAACACTGGTTCTCGACTTTATCCAAGCTACCCAGAGGACCTAATGGACCTGTGGCTTGAAGCTCCAACGGTCTATGAATAGCTAACTAAACTCTTTAGCCACGAGATCCACTATCCGTTAACTGTCAGGCAATCCACTAAAGACCAATAGTTGAAATTTTCTTACCACAAATATATTTCTGTGTCCATCGGATATAACCAATCATGAGTACGATGACCCTTCACAAATGTAAGTATAGCTAGGCCAAATTACCGTTTTGCCCTATAATTACATCTCACTCCTTAAGTACAACTAATTCCTCTAATGAACAATACAACATAGTCCAACTATGTATGACTCGAGCCAAGAGAAGATGTGTAGTGCCACATCGCTCAAGCCCTGAAATCAGCCCTTAAGGGAGCTATCTATCTACTTACTCCTACTTGGGGGAAGGAGTGAATTCCATCTTGTGTAGTTGAGTTCCCAGCTCCCAAATCAGACGAATCCCAAAATGGTAGGTTTGAATCGGTGACCTGACCACTCGCACCCATACAAATCAAAGGACCGCCTTCAATGGCAGGAGTTCTCAACTCACTCAGGATTGAGGTCATGTTACCTATGG
Source organism: Benincasa hispida (assembly GCF_027475165.1). Lineage (NCBI taxonomy): Eukaryota > Viridiplantae > Streptophyta > Magnoliopsida > Cucurbitales > Cucurbitaceae > Benincasa > Benincasa hispida. Next base: position 63,371,137 of record NC_143482.1, read on the forward strand.
TCATCCTAGTGAAGTGAAGTCTCTGTCATGAACGGTGTTATATAACGAGACGTTAACACTTCGTGATCAGATCTTATACAAACTCTTTGTATAGGACATCCCCGCTCGTATGTCCCCAACACAAATGATCAGGATCAGACCATCTATGATGAGTCACAACACTTGTGACCATTCCACAAAGCGAGCCGCATCCGTAGTGTTACCAGGATAAGGTTTCCCTCCTATATCCATATACTATAGACCATTTTGGTTATCTCTCAAGACATGATCCACTTGTATGTCACCACATACATGCTTGAGTTACATACAGATAACTAGGGATTTTATGTTTATTGGTTTGTGGTAAAGCAAATAAAACAAGCAACTGAGCAAAAAACAAGATGTGAAGTAAATATCATATATTATACAATACAAGCGTTCGTACAAACTGTTTACAAACTACAGGACACGAGACTTTAGGGCATCAACCATAACAGAAGCGTCATTGCGAAACTAGATGTCACACGGGGTTCATGTTAGTTTTGCCAAACCGTATTGGATGTTGTATGTTTTTTCAACGAGTATTTGCTTAAAACCTAACGTAGGTCAATGTGTTTTTCTTATTCAGTAACATGTTTTATTTTTCATTAAATGCCTCTAGTTTGACCGATTTTATACAGTGGAAAGAGTCTTGTAAAATATATTTTGTGGTAAACGACCTCGAGTTTGTCATGGTTGAGGAGTGTCCTCAAGTCCCGACCCTTGATGTGCCGCGAAGTATTCGTAATGCATGTGAGATGTGAATGAAGGCTAATTCATTGGCCCGATTTTAAATTTTGGCTAGCATACCTGATGCTTTAGCCAAATGGGTTGAGAACATGGTCATTGCACATCAAATCATGGACTCGTTGCAAGAATTTTTTGAACGTTAGCTCTTACTTTTTTAGCACAAATGGATGGATGACAAAACCAATAGTGTCAGTTCCCAAGTTAATCTCCAGGAAGAGAAAGCAATTATTGCTGACTTTGTTAAAGTTCATAGACGAGAAGTGTTCTCTGACATGGAACTTGGAGTTTATTTAGGTTCTGACACTGATCCCACTACTCTCCAAAAGAGGAGGACGTCTAAGACAGTAAATGTGATTTATTGGTCTTGGAGACGTATTTGGTAGAGAATGATGATTCTGCCTGGATCTTTGATTCGAGTGCTATTAATCACCTTAGTTCTTCCTACCAAGGATTTAGTTCCTAATGAACGTTGTCACAGGGAGAGTTGACTCTTCGAGTGGATACTGGTGACAGTTGTTGCTGTAGGCAGGCTGAAGTTATTTTTGGACAAGAAACGTTATCTATTACTGGATAATGTTTTTGTAGTTCCTCATATCAAGAGGAACTTAATCTCAGTTTCTTGTCTCATTGAACAAGGCTATATCGTCTCTTTTTCTCAGAGTAAAGTGTTTATTTTCAAGAATAGTATGGAGATTGGTTTTGGTTCAATGGCAAATAACTTGTATGTACTAAGGTCGTTAGTCATAAAAGCCTTGTTTAATGCTGAAATGTTCAGTACAGCGACAACAACTAAAAGACCAAAGGTTTCTCCCAAGGAAAACGTCCATCTTTGGCATATAAGGTTAGGTCACATCAACCTTAAAAGGATTGAGCAGATGGTGAAATGTGGACTTCTAAAAAGTTTAAAAGAAAACTCCTTGCGGTGTGTGAATCATATCTTGAAGGCAAGATGACCAAACGACCTTTTACTGGAAAAGGTTACAGAGCCAAAGAAGCCTTGGAGCTTGTACATTCTGACCTCTGTGGTCCGATGAGTGTTAGAATTCGAGGTGGGTATGAATATTTCATCTCTTTCATAGATGATTATTCAAGGTACGAACATCTCTACCTAATGCAACGTAAGTCTGAAGCCCTTGACAAGTTCAAGGAGTATAAGGCTGGAGTTGAAAACTTGTTGAATAAAAATATAAACACTATGATCTGATCGTGGTGGAAAGTATATGAACCTCCAATTCCAGAACTATATGATAGAACATAGAATTACGTCCCAACTTTTAGTCTCAGGTACACATGTATATGAACCTCCAATTCAGAACTATATGATAGAACATAGAATTACATCCCAACTCTTAGCCTCAGGTACACCTCAGCAGAATGGTGTATTAGAAAGGAAAAACATAACTTTGTTGGACATGGTTCGGTCTATGATGAGTTATGCTCATTTTTCAGACTCGTTTTGGGGTTTTGTAGTGGAGATTGCATGTTTTATTTTGAACAATGTTCCCTCAAAAAGTATTTCTGAAATACCTTTTGAGCTATGAAGAGGCCGTAAAGGTAGTTTACGCCACTTCAGGATTTTGGGGTGTCCGACCCATGTGCTTGTGACTGACTCAAAGAAGTTGGAACCACGTTCGAAAGTTTGCCTCTTTGTAGGCTACCCCAGGGAAACGAGGGGTGGATACTTCTATGATCCGAGTGAAAACAAGGTATTTGTTTCTACAAATGCTATCTTCTTGGAAGAAGACCACATCAGGGATCATAAACCACGAAGTAAGCTTGTTTTACGTGAGGCTTCTAGTGAAACTACTGAAGGTTCAATAAAAGTTATTGAACAAACTAACAGATCAACAAGAGTTGTTGAGGTCGGTACATCTAGTCAACCATCTCAAAAGTTGAGACTGCCTTGACATAGTGGGAGGGTTATGAATACATCAGAATGCTACGTGGGTCTAATTGAAGTCCAGAACATCATTTCTAATGATGGGGTCGAGGATCCATTGTCTTTTAAGCAAGCAATGGAGGATGTTGACAAGGATGAGTGGATTAAGGCCATGAACCAGGAAATGAAATTGTTGTTCCTTCAGTCTCTTCCTCTAAACAAGTCCATACAGAGCCCACACTTTTGGATTCTCACACCGAGAATACCAAGGTAACCATTGTGGTGGTGTCCTCACTCAACTCGATTGAGTTTAAGGTTTTGGAGGTCGTTCGTTGTGTGTTCGCATTGTTCGTGTGGTGGTTGCTGGTGATCGTGCTATGTTGCAGTCGTTGTGTTCAAGCGTTCGTGTATTGCTGTCTTGGAAACTGAACGAGCGTTCGTGAATGAAGGAGTTTGAAGAATGAGTCTTCAAAGGTATGATATTCTATCCCTTGATTATCTGTAAGCATGCTATAATTTCGTATTATGTATGACCTATTAGTTTCCGTTTTTTTACTGTAATTGTGTATGTTCAATGTTGAATGAAATTTGGAACGATCATTTCGCTACTCATGGAAATCCTTATGTCTAATTTCCTTCAACTCTTTGGCTACCAGACGAACCTTATAACGAGCAACATAACCATCAATAATAAATTTTATGCGAAAGACTCACTTGTTGTTGGGGTGTATGCCCTAAAGCCTCGTAGTTTTATGTTAGTTGAATCAATAGTTGATTGATTTCATATTACTTGTGCAATAATCCATTAACCTAAGATCTAAAGTTATCTGATGTAACTTAAACATATATGTGGAGACATATAAGTGGATCATATTTAAGTGATAACCTAAATGATCTGTAGTATATGGATAAGGTTAGGTGTCTTATCTTGGTAACACTACTGATATGACTCGCTTTGTAATTATTACAATTGTTGTAAAATACTACAAATGATTTGATCCAGATCATTCTTGGGGAGACATGTAAGCGGGGGTATCTTATACAAAAGAGTTTGTATAAAGACCGAACCACGAAATGCTATGTAGGTGACTTAACCTTAATCCTAAATGAGTTGTAAACTTTTGCTTATGAGGGCAATTCTTTGATTTGTATGGGTGAGAGTGGCTAGATTCGTCGACTCAATAAGTCTACCATTTTGGGGATTCGTCTGATTGAGGAGTTGGGAACACAACTACATAAGTAGTTAGGGTGGGAACACAACTACATAGGAACACAACTAAGAAGATAAATTGCTCCCTTAAGGGTTGATCTAGGGCTTGAACAATGAGACACCTCAGATTATGACTAATTATTCATTAAAAGAATCAGTGGTACTTAATAAGTTAAATGTAACTACAGGATCTAGGGCTTGATTAATAAGTTAAATGTAACTACAGGATCTAGGGCTTGAACAATGAGACACCTCAGATTATGACTAATTATTCATTAAAAGGATCAGTGGTACTTAATAAGTTAAATGTAACTACAGGGGATCTAGGGTCAACATACTATTTATTGGTTGTATCCATTGGACACATAAATATATCTAGTGCAAATAGTTCAACTGTCAGTCTTTAGGAGTGACCGACAGTTAATGAATGTTGATTAATTTGATTAAAAGAGTTTAATCAATTAATCTCGTATAATTGGACTTTCAATCTATAAGTCCATAAGGTCTGATGGGAATCAAATTAATTTTTATGTGATTTGAATTGTTCAAATTAATTAAAAGGGAATTAATTGTATAAGATACAGTTAACTAATGTATATCGATACATTATATATATAATGTATGTTGATACATTTTTATGAGAGAAATAAATATTTGAATATGATTCAAATATTAATTATATGAATATAATTCATAAAAAAAGTATATGTTAAAATTTAATGTGAATATGTTTCATATTAAATTTATATTGTTTTATGAGAGAAATAAATGTTTGAATATGATTCAAATATTAGTTATATGAATATGATTCATATATGAACTATATGTTAAAATTAATATGAATATGATTCATATTAAATTTATATATTTTGTTGAGAAGTGTTATAATTTGAATATGATTCAATTATTATTTTTATGAATGTGATTCATATACAAATTATAGGTTAACATTAATATGAATTTGATTCATATTAACACCTTAGGTTATTTGAGAGAATAATAAACTATAATTTATGTTATATGTGATATAACATATAGTTTATATATATATTAAGTGATTAATATATATGTATATACAAATTTTTGAATTTGAATTTATTAAAAATAAAAGGGAGTGAGTTATAACTCCTTTATCCCTTGATCTCTTCGTAACATATTGGAGGAGAGAAAGTTTGCTCTCTCTGTATCTCTCTCTAGTTCTCCTTCTTCTCCTTCCCTCACACCAAGATTGAGTGTAACGGGGAAGACTCCTTAGTGGTGTATGTTCCTGTTTAGGTTTATATTTTTCCATAGTTTCCATCACTTTGAATTCTATGTATTTCCAATCCTTCACTTGCATCCAACCACATTCATATCAGGAGATCGAGGGACAAAAGACCATGTGCCTTGCTCCTGAAGGGTAGCAAATTCCTCAGCCATAGGAGAGAGTCAATGTGAAAGTTATATGTAAGAAATATGATCAGAGTGTGTGGTGGAAAAAACATTGAAGTTGAGTAATCGAGGCTTAAAGATGAGACTTCAGCCCGGATTTGCATAGAGTGAGTATTGGTAGGAGGCACTGGGGCAAGTGGTAGGGAGTTAGAGGATTAGGGGAAGAGGGGGTAGGAGCGAGATTGATGGGCATGGGGGAAACATGCATAGTTATGGGTGGAGAAAAAGAAGTTGGTGAAGTAACAATGGATGAACCCTATATATTAAACTCAACGACAGTTGGTATAAAAATGTTAGTAGAAGTAGTGGGAGAAGAGTCAAGGGAAGGAATGGAAGAAGAAGAGCATGACAAATTAAAGGAGAGATAGGTGTAGTGGTGGCAAAAGGGAAAATAGTTTCATGAAAAATACCATGACGAGAGACAATGGATATTTTAGTTTGAATATTATAACAAATGCAACCTTTGAAATCCAGTGTATATCCTAAGAAAACATGATGAGAAGTTTTAGGTTCTAGTTTATATTTGTTGTATGGTTTTAACAAAGGATAGCAAACATATCCAATTAACAAATTAAGAGTTGTTCCAAACAACATTTCAAAAAGAGACAACATATCAAGAGATGGAGTGGGCATTCGATTAATTAAAAAAACAACAGTAGAGAAGGTATATAGCCAAAACTCAATAGGAACAGAGAAGTGAAAGCAAAGATAGAGCAGTTTCAACAATATGTCTGTGTTTTCATTCAACGACACCATTTTGTTCAAGAGTATATAGACACGGTTTTTTTATGCATAATACTTTTGATAGTAAATAATTTGATGAAAGAGGAGTTACAAATTCACCTCACCATTGAAACAAAAAAATTTTAACCGCATAGATAATAAATTTTCAACAAAATGATACTCACATCAGATTTATAAGTTAAGGGAAAGAACCAAGTGAATTTACTGTAATCATTAATAAACCTAATACAAAATTGATAGCTTTTATAAGAAATTACTGGAGAAATTATTGGAAAAGGTCTCTAAACATCACTATGAACTAAATTTAGAGGTATAAAAGAACTAGAATGAGACATAGGAAAAGACAATTTTTTAGGCTTTGCTTGTAAACAACTAGTGCAAGAACAAGTAGAGATAGATTGATTGACAGACAAACTTTAGAAAGTGAATGATGCATTACTTTTGGCGAAGGATGCCCTAGGGCCTGGATGATGATGCTATAAAAAAACAATCCTGCTTTACTGAAAAATTATTTTTTTTTGTTGTACTTGAGAGGGAGAGCCATAAGATGCAATGTGGTACAAACCATTGATGCAATTGCATGTATAGAGTGGATGACCGGTAATTTTTATCCTGAATTAGGAATTGGTCACACAGCTCCGATACCAAGGTAAAACTCAGATAATTCAAAAATTTCAGTTGTATTTTCCTTGAATATTATAGGTAGAATGAGCACCTATTTATAATAAGTTGGATATAATGAGATATACAAATAATCTTAAATTTTAGAAGAAGATACAATAAAAGATACAGAAGATTTAAACAGAAAATCTAAACAAATCTTAGGAAATCTAATAGAACACAAGGAAAATGATGGTTTGTTTTACTCAACAGGTTGATGATAGTATGTAACTATATATGAGAGTGAGTTTGGAATTAAAATTTTATATCTACACATATCATATGTAGTTATGTCTAGAAAATCCATGGAATCGGAGCCCATTCGGATTGAGAATCCCCGAATACACAAGAAATGGGAAGGGAATGGGAAATCTTTTTTCCCATTTGCAATTCGAGGCTAGGGATGGGGAATATGTTTCCCATCCCGACCTCGACCTTGTCCCGACTTTTGTATATAAATTAATATTACAAACTTTGTTAGGATAATTATGAAGGTTTTATTTATTTAAATCTTAGACTTTATTACTTTAATTCCTTAGATGTTTTAATATAAGTTAGGATGTTCTAATTATTGAATATTAATTTTTCCATATTATGAGAATTTAACATTTTAATTATATCTTCTTAAATTACATTTATATTATTATTTTTATTAGCAAAATTGATAATATTTTATTTAAATGAAAATTGTATTGGATATGTTTAAGGAATTGTTAAAAAATTTATATTTAATTAAAATAAAAAAATTATTAGAAAAAAATAATGATGGAGAACTTTTTTCCGTGGGAAACCCGATCCTTGTGGAATCCCCACCTCATTCTCCGTGAGAAAGTTCGTGGAGCCGGAAAATGGAATAGGGGCGGGGACAGGGATAGGGAGGGTTTCCCGTCCCTCCCCGTGTACATCTCTATTCATATGAAAACATGATGCTATACAACATCTTGTACCAGTCGTACTCACAATAATTTCTAGTGACACATGCTAATGTACAATTACACTCAAGTAAACATGGAAATCAGGGAAAAAAATGATAGAATTAAAATAAGGAGGGCCACTCAGAAGTGATCCTCTGAAATCTTGCAACTAGAAATACGTCGAGTCCTGTAAATGGTGGTGGTTAGCTTCAAATGCGGCTCGAGTCTCTTCCAAATATGAACTTCCTCGTCCAATCTGATACCACTAGATACCTTGTTCGCCAGCTGACCTGCTTGCTGAGTGTACAAAACCAGAAGAATTCAGATCAAGCGTTGAGTTACAACCAAGTGCGATTTTGAAAAGGAAAAAAAAAAGTCGCTTTTGTCAAATAACTTTTAATTGCATTTTTCGTACAGTTAAAATTGATTTTCAACGATGAAAAGCATTTTTAGAAATCACTTTAAAATCATACCCTAATATGTCAGGCAGAAAAGTTGAAATCTTCTAATAAAAGGAAGCAGCAAGTAAATAAAATCACCTTGCATATACAGAATACCAGAGCCACTGAGTGCTGTGACCCATGGAAACCCAATCTCCAGGGAGTTCTGCAGCCGCTTGTTCTCCCCCTAAAGGAGCGAACTGTCCCAAGTGCTTGTACCTTTTAAACATGGAATGCAAATTTTGCCTCAGATGTAAAGAGAAGGATATGGTGGAATTATTTATGAACTTTCTCGTGATCTAATCTTCTACAATCAAGGGAAATAAGGGCAGAATAATGCACTATGAGATAGCAATACAAAATATCTTTATTCATGTCAAAGAAGATATTAAACATCAATTTGAACCAGAAGTACAAATGTGAAGGAACCATGATCCTCTACGATCATTTCGTGCTGTGACCTCTTAATGTGACATCAAGGATGAACTATTTGCTAGAAATTCGTTGGGTGTTTCTTAAACGGATTAATGTGGTTCCTTCGACAGAATTGGCACAAACTTTTACTATGTGTATATGTCTGCCTAACTAAAAAGTAGCACTTGTGCCATCTCATATTGCTTCCTTATTTGTCATTATGTTTTGAAAATTTGGGATAGATTTCTAGACACATATTCGGTGTTCGCTTGGCTTCTAATAAGGGGATTATCAGGATAGTACGGAGGAGGTCTTTCTCCTCCCCTTTTGTAATGGAGGACACTAACATTTTTTTGCTATATATTGGCTTTAAAGAAACAAAAGAGTCTTAGGAGTATTAATATTTCTTGGATGGAGGTTTGGAGTGCAGCTCACTTCAATGCCTATTTTCTGGGTCCTTTCATTATTATTATTATTTTAATTGGTGTGTGAACAGCTAGCACTTATCCAAGATCCTAAACAATTGAAGGGTCTTAATGAGTTCTCTGTTTCTGTTTTTCTTTTCTTTTTGACTTTGGTTCAGTGGGGATCTTTATAATGGCCTCGTCTTTTGTACTCCCAGTTCATTTATAGCTCGCTTTTCACAATTGAACATTATAAGAGGCTTAAACTGAGAGTACTCTTCATTCGGTATGGAACATGGAATAGAAAAGATAAGCTGCAGACATACCGAAAGGGAAGAAACTGATGACGTCCAGAACTCTTAAAACGTCGAGGGCCTTCTGGATTCTCAGTGCAATACTCCCTACGGTTGAAGCACCTGGAAAGATACGCACCTTGTTGAGCAGCAACCTGAACAGGAAAATATTAATTAAATAACTTGAAAGTCTCTTCCATGTAGACCACGAGTTTACATGAGAGCTGACTTGAACAAGCAAGTTTACATCAATGAAGATGTGCATTTACCTGTGCAGTAGCAGGAAGACTTTTCATCTGCGTGTCAGCATGAGAAAGAGCCGACTTAAATCCTTCAATATCTATTTCGTTCTCATGTCCCTGAGAATCTTTCAATAGATCTTTTACATCGCGTAGATGTTTGCTCCTCAAAAATATTTCTACTTGAGGATACCTTATGAGGATATCATCTAGAACATCTTGAAATTCTGCAACAGTCAGGGTTCCAGAGTTATCTCTGTCTGCGGCTTTAAATATAGCGGCGATATCTTCCTAGTGAAAATACCATTTGCAATTGATAAGCAGTCAAAAACTATAGTAGTCAATTGTAAACTACTATTACGAGAAATCCCTCCGCAGCTCAATAGAATCTCAAAAGTCAAATACTTCAACGGTTAACAGAAATTAAGAACTTCAGGAAAGTGATAAAATGGGTGAAAATCTAGATCTTCAAGAACATCGACCAAAATTTGATAAATGTTATACTGCTGTACGAAAATGCTCTCGTCAAAATCAGATTGCCAGACAGACGTTGCACTAAAATATAATCAAGCAGTTATGGCTCAATATACCATAATTTTGCGTTGGTCAATAGTAGCACAATCACCGATGGCATACACATTTTGAGCGCCCTTCACCTGAAGCCATTCATCAGTGGCTAGAATGCGTCTGCTACCCTATATGTCAGAAAGAACTAATAGTTAAGAACAGAATAACCACCCATGATAAGAATTGTTGCATCATGAGAAACACATAAGACCAGATAGAATGAATGCATCGATCAAGTCTAGCGAAATCTAGAACTTTGTTTTTATGCATTCTTCCTGCCCAATGACACTCACAAGAACATAAATCTTAATCAATAAACCTGGCCAATCTGCTCCATGAAATCCTTCACAACAGGACGAGTCATGATGCCTGTAGACCACACAATTAGTCCATGTGGCATTGAACATAATTCTCCAGTTGATTTCACCTTCATCTTTATTTCTTTATCAGATACACTGACAACTCGACATCCTATGTACACATCGATACCGTCTCTTAGGAATTTTTGTTCGGCAAATGAACTAATTCTTTCATCAAATCTGCATTAAGCAAGGAAATTTCATCAACTTGCCAAACCAATAGATCAATATAAAACGATGCTGAGATTTTTCCTTTTATAAATTAATCCTTTTAAAGGCTACAGTACATACTTGATGTATTGATTTTGTAAAGATGCTGAGCTACATAAAAAAAAATTATACACTCCAAATATATTAGCGGACGAGTAAAATTTTGAATTAATTTTCTTCACGTTCCAGAAAAAGCAGGCTTAGTGTAAAGACTCATTCCTTACGCATTCAAAATGTGATCTCCAGATTGAATTACTGAAATTTTCACCAAATCTTTAACCGAAGGATATAAGTTAACTAAATCTTCTACAAAAAAGTCATGAAGCTCTGCAGCAAATTCAACTCCAGTGGGACCCCCTCCAACAATAACGAAGTGAAGATTTCTCCTTCGCTCTTCTTCACTTAGACTAGGAATCACAGCCATTTCAAAGCAATCTATCACACTTCTGCGGATCTTCTGAGCATCTTCCACTTCCTGAAATGGTTACCAAATAATAACGTGGGAATTTACAGTGATCAACAAAAGAAGCAAGGACCTAGATATAGACAAACTGCCTAACAAAATTTCAGAAAAGTGGCTAACCCCAAAGAGATGCACATCAAACTATGAAAACAGAACTGCTTACCTTGAGAAAATAGCAGTTCTCCTTCACACCAGGAGTATTGAAAGTATTAACTTGTGCTCCCATTGCTATTACCAAATAGTCATATTCTAAGGCAAACTCCCTATTTCCAACCAAGTTATTGTCAACATTAGACCGGCAGAAAACCTTCTTGTTAGCGGCATCAATCTTAATGCATTCAGCTTCCCAGAATTTAATTTCACCTTTTCTCTGTTGCAAAAGTAATATTGTTGTAATTAGGGGCAGCTTTATGTTGTCGATTGATTACGAGCAAAGGATGACAAAATTGAACAACTGTACCCTTCTCCAAGCTACCCCCTTTTTTTTTTTTTTTTAAATTGTACAGTTTACCGCTTCTTTGTGGGGTGCTTTACACAATTATGTTTGTAATTTAGATTGGAGGTCTTTTGTTTTTAATCCTTCAAATCAAGCTTAGCAGTTAGGGACTCTTCATCTCTAACGCCTTTAGGCTGTATTTGTTCTTCTCTTTTTTGATGAATACATGGTGTTAAGTTTCGTATAATTTGTTTTTTGAGAAAAAAATCATCAATCTATAATCTTCTCCTATTTTCTTACATACGTATTGTGATGATATTGATTAATTAAGTGTATCACACAAATTACCTTCTTCACGATGTTTCGAACCGGTTCAACAATGCTTCGTGCTTCAACTGATCCACATGTAACACTAGGCAATAAAGGAGTAAATGAGAAATAATTCTGAGGCGAAACAACTTGAACATCATATTTTGAAGCATCCAGATCCTTGAGGAAACTGGTACCGGCCCATCCTGTTCCAAGCACCAGAACTCTCTTTTTTGGGCACTCCTCAATAGGACTGGCAACGTCTGATTGTGAATCTGCATATGCCAATACACCTCCGCTACTGAAGCCAAAACAAACCATTTCAGAGCCAGCCAATTTAACAAATACCAAACTAAAGATTTGACTAGTCCCCTTGAGATACTAAACGAAAACAGAACCGAAGCAGACGAAATGAGTGTTCATTTGTACGTATCAGTCATCACAACTAACAATTAGTGAATCACTATATACATTTTGGGAATGTAAAAGACAAAGAAACAAATATGCAAACCAGTCATGGATGAAGAAACTGAAAGCAAAAACATGAAATCAGAACTTAAAGTATCAAGATCTAAGCCATGGTTTCAGTGATCATCCATTACCGCCACTCCGTCGTTTTACAAACTTAAAATAACCTATTCCCAAACCCACAGTCGTTCAGCCATTGAATCTTGCAACTCAAAACAAAGCAGATTCAGAGCTGTTGAAAGTTAAAGCAACAAATCTCAAATCAGGTCCAAACAATATGGTAACTATGAGAAGGAAAGTCATTGTTCCTCGATTAGTTCTCGTATCTCAAATCAAGAGTGAGAAAAATACTGCTCAATAGATGAACTTAGGTAGAATCAAAGAAAAATAGAACGCGAGGAGAAGAAAAACCTGAAGGCGCTGATGACTAGAAGCTTTGAATATTGAGAGGAGCCATGAAAAGCTCTCGAAGCTCTAGTGAAGAAGGAGAAAATTGTCATATCAGCCGCAGAATGCAATGATGAGAACTCTGAGAACACTGGATAATTCTGTTGAAGAAGAGATATTTTGCACACGATATATATAAACCGGTTTCATTGTCATTTCTCATAATTTCGTGCTTTAAAAAATAGCGTGGAATTCACAAAATACATTAATAAAATATTTATAAAAATAAATTTGTTTTAGTATATATGAAATCATATGTTATTTTATTTTATAAGTGCATAATTCTAAGTTCACGTACTTATTAAATTTGTAGGTTATACCACGTGGGTACACTCTGTTTCATAATTGTATATTTGGATGAGGACTTTGGCTTTGAACACCAAAACTTAGGGATCTACACCTATCAAAATCTGACACCTTTACAACATTTTCTTTCTTTTTTGAAAGGTGCCCTATGATTTTAAACTTACAACATTCAATTTTTTTAAAATACTTAAAAGATATGTTTCATAGATAACTTGAATTTTGGTTTTGAAAACCGTTAAGGAATTCTGACACCGAAATAGTATAATTTTAAAAACAATATTTTTATATTTGTGTATCTAAATTTTGAATAAAGTAATTATTTTAAATGACAAAAATACTGAGAATGTTTTAATAAAATGTCACTGTTTATCGTGATAAACGATAATAAACACCGTTAGACATCTATTAATATTAAGTTGACTTGTTTTTCCTATATTTGAAAATAGCTCTTTTAAATATGAAATATTAAAATGTAGAATTATATTAAATAAATAACATTCTAATAAATATAATATTTCATATTATAAACTTAATTCATTTTTTATTAAAATGTGTATTATAAATTATATGATATTACAAAATAATAATTATATAAAATTTTACCTAAAACAAGTTCATTAATAAATAGTTAATTATTTATATTATTTATATTAAATTAGTTAGTGGATAATCACAAATAATATTCTTGTTTATAGTATCCTATCAAACAAATTTTGAACGGTTGTTAAAATTAAATTTTAATTTATAAATTTGCTATCAAATATATATGTGAAAATATGAAATATAATTTTCTTCTTTGGTTATCTTAGAATTTTTGTTCTCACATTACCCGCCAAACAATCTCTCATTATCACCAAACAAGTCTTATTATATACTTAAGTTTAATCATATATAATTCTTTACTCCTAAAGTTATTGATCCAAAAGAATTATAGAATATAGTATTAGGAAAGGGGGAAATTTTCAGACTTTAAATTAAAAAGGGAAATAAAATGGAAACGAATGTGAAATCCTTCGCAAGTAATGATTTGTAATTAATTGAAATTTTGTTGCCTATAATTTAAGATAAGGCCATTTAACATATAATTGATCTTAGTGATAATTTTTTCTTCCTTAAGTAGATATTAACTAGGGTTATTTTTAACTAATTTATTTATAAATATAGTAAAATATCATTGCTTATCAATAGTTAATGATAGACACGAATAAAAAGCGAAATTTTATAATATTTAAAATTTTATAATAGACACGAATAAATAGTTAATGATAGACATTAACATATATATATCAATATCGTTGATAGGAATTGATATCTATCAGTGTCTATCACGAATAAAAACAATATTTAAAATTATTTTCAACTATTTTGTCATTAAAAAATTACCCTATTAGCCAGTCACTTTTTTTTTCTTTTTTGCTTTGACATAAATATTAATAAGTGGTTAAGGTGAAATAACAAGAGACATAAAGAATATAAAGATCATAAAAAATCTTACTTTTGCTTTCCACAAAAGAAAATTCCCTTTGATACAAGAAAAAGAGAGCATAGGTGGGAACATGAGTCGAAATAATTAGATACGCCTTTGTTTTTCCTTTTTCTCAATTTCTATACAAATGATATACAATATTTCTATGATAACTTTTTTTTTAAAAAAAAAAAAATGAATTTTCACTCTATTACTTTTTACTATCAAATTTTATTTTTTATCCTATTACAACTTTAACTTGAACGAGTGGTTGAAATATTTACCATAAAACTTGAAAAAAAAATATTTTTTACCTTTTAATAAATTTTTAAGAAAAAATATAAGAAACTAAAAATTGCATCTAGTAAATTATAACATATATATCTTGTACATAATTGATAAGATTTTAGAGGAAAAAAAAGGCACACTAAGTTGATTTAAAATTTAGAAGCTAAGTTTTGATAGAGTTGTTCATGTGTGATCAAATTTACTTTAGTATCGTGTGAAGTTGATTTTATTAAAATTGGTGAGTTATATATATATAATTGTGATGGTTAAATGAAAGCTAGTTAGTGAATTAGTGAAAACCAAATCAAACGTATAAGTTTGGAACTCTTAATCTAAATGTATGGTTCAAATCAATAATGAAGATTACAAGAATATAATTGAATTAGTTTGGCAGGACAATGCTTTAGAGGGAGTAACTAGATTAGGATTGGCAACGGGGCCGGGGCGGAAGGGGGGGGACTTCCGATCCCCGTCCCCGCGGGGGGTATTTCTCCATCCCCGCCCTCGTCCCTAGTTTTTTTTTTAAAAAAAATATATGTATAGATATATAAATATTTGTAATATATATATATATATATATATAAAATTTAATTAGGGACGAGGACGGGGTGAGGATACCCTTCCCATCCCCACCCCGCCCCCGATCGAGGACCCGGTTAGGATCCCCAGTTTGACCCCCATCCCCCATCAAACCGGGGATTCCCCGCCCCGATTGGGGTGGGGACCCGCGAGGACCCGATCCCGCAGGGATTTTTGCCAACCCTAGACTGGATTCCAATAGAAACTTTATTTTTGTCTAAAAAGATTAAAGTTGTGGGGGAAAAAAGACAATGGCTCTCTTCAAGGAGTCATTACTAGATAGGAAAATGAAGTAGACTCTTTCAAAAACTCTCTTGGTAACAACATAGATCATAATGAAAGGATTGAATAGATTCGAATAGAAAAGGAGCTTAAGATGCTTTTGGATGAGGAGGAGAGACACTGGAAAATTCGCTCTAGGGAAGATTGGCTTTAATGGGGTGATAGAAACACTAGATGGTTTCATCACAAGGCGGCAACTAGAAGAAAGATAAACACAATTACTAATTTATATGATGAAAAAGGTTTTTAGGTTGAGGGGGATGTTGAGTTGGGTCATCTTGCAACAGATCTTTATAAGAAGTTGTTTGTTGATGAACCCAAGTGAGGAGGACATAATGAAAATCATGAACCATATAGAACGTAAAATGACTAAAGGTCAAAACATGGAGTTGTGTAAAAATTTCACGAGGTGTGAGGTTGAAATTTCTATGAAAAGGATGCACTCGATGAAAGCCCCTAGACCAAATGGAATGTATGCTTTGTTTTATTGGGAGATTGTGAGTTCAAACTCGGTGGAGCTTTGCTTGAACATTCTCAATGAAGGAGGGACAGGTCTAGAAAAAATCAACCACACCTACATTTCTCCAATCCCCAAATGTAAATACCCCAAGTTTTTTTATGGAGTTTAGGCTTACCAGTTTGTGCAACATCATCTATAAATGTTAGCTTTTGGGTCCTTAATCTCAAATTAATTAATTTATTAATACTTTGATGATAAGAAATATGCTTTTATTCATTAATAATTTGAGTGTTTTGAAGTACCTATTGTATAGAGCTCAGAATAACGATTCCAACGCAATTTGAACAACTCAAATAGGAGTTTAAACGAAGAAGATATGACCGAAACAAGCTTAATGAAAAAATCTCGAGCTGATGACGTGGTAGAATTTTTCTCAACAAAGTCGACCAATTGAAAGGTTCCACTTGGAGCAATGGACGAGTAATACATAGTGGACTTTTGATTTTTAGATTGATTTTAAAAAGAAAATGAATTTAATATTATTTTATTTTGTGTCTAACGGCTAGTTTTGGGCACATGACGGACATTGCTTTTGTTGGAATGTACCATCATGCAACGGAAGTGACCAAGATCCATAAGCACTCTAATTCATTAATTTTGGTAGAAATGAAAGCATGCTTCAACAGAAATAAATGGGTTTCGTGACATACCTTTGTAGAACTTCCTCAAGCTTGAATCCAGCTGCAAATCTCCTCTGAATCTTGTTGTAAATCACCCCAAGATATTCCCTACTATCCTCGTGCTTTAGATTGAGTAGTGGGACTCAAAGTAAGCCTGAATTAAGAGAATTCAGAGACAAACTCACTGCAGCAACCCAGCGGAAGAACAACTTCTTCTCTCAAATTTTTCAGAAAAAATTTGATCGGTTGCATTCATCCAAAATCACTCCAATCTTTTCAATATATTGCAGACACTCATGCAAAGAGATTAGCTACATGTGATGCAGCTCATGCTTGGAGTAAATGAAACTTGAAGATGGTGGGCTGTTAGTGAACTACTTGAAGAAATAATGGAAAATGCCTATTTTTCATTTTTGTGTTTTTCCTTCTTTTTTAATTTTGATAATTGATTTCATAAATCAATTCTTTTAATAAAAGTGAATATATTATTAATTTTATAAATTAATTTTCTTAATAAAATTAATAAATAATTATTTAAACAATTTAAAAAATTTAAACAATTTAAATTAATTTAATATCAAATATTAAATTAATTTTTAAACAATTCCATCTTCAAATATTTAAATCATATTTAAATATTATTTCTCTAATTTCATTTAATTCTAATTTGAACGTTTTAAATTAACTTATCACGCTATTCTAGAGCTAATCCATTTACGAGCTAGTAGGGGGACCTCGCGGACCTACAGATCATGGGCTCCAACGATTTGAGATTAATAGACTAAACTCATTAGATTGAACTAATCCTCATTCGTTCACTAATGGGTGATTCCGCTAAAGCCCATAACTGAACTCCCCTCACTGTAGATATATTATTTCCACTCGACATAACCATGATTAGTAAGTTAACCCTTCACAGATTGTTCATAATAACGACTGGATTGAATCTTTTTTTTACCCCCGAAATTACCTCTTGTTCCTTAAGTCTCACCGATCCCCTAATGAACAATTGATTTGTGATCCAAGCAACAAATCGAATCCCTCTCGGGCCAATGAGAGGGTGAGGCCTCTTATTCAAGACCCAAAATCAGCACTTAAAGGGAACAACCTCTCAACTAACCTTAACCGGGTAGGAGTGAATTCTGTCTTGCATCCTATGTCCCCAGTTATTCATCCGTTCTTATCCCCAAAATGGGAGGTTTATTGAGTAGAGACGTTGGTCTACTCTCACCGTTTGCAGATCAAATGATAATCCTGAACAAATAGGAGTTCATAGTTAGCTCAGGATTAAGGTCAAGTTACCTAGGTCATCGCTTTGAAATAGTCAGTCTTAAACAGTAAACAACGTTATAAAGTAAGGTGACTAGTTTTGTGGTCCGATCTTGTACAAAACTCATTTGCACAGGACGCCCCCACTCATGTCATAACTTGAACGAATTAGGATCACTTCGTTTGTAGCACTTTACAACTCTTTGTAACAACTACAGAGTAAGCCGCATCCAATAGTGTTACTAGAATAAGGTACCTAATCTTATTCATATACTATAGATCATTTTGACTATTTATTCGAACATGATCCACTTGTATGTCTCCTCATAAAGTTCAAGTACTCATGTAATAGTCGAGGGACTTTAGGTTTATTGGATTTCGAAAAAACAATATATTCAATAACAACTTATTGAATTTTCATAATAAGCTCTATTGTTTACAAACCACGAATTTTAGTATATATATATATATATATATATATACTAGGTATTTCATTTTTTACATTTAGCTTAATTTTTAATTTAGCCCAAACTAAGCCCAAAAGTGTCCAAGCCCAAACCAAAGGGAGTTTTAGGGAAAAAAAATTTTAAAATCCCCATGGAAAAACAATAGGGGAAACAGGGAATGGGTCCTCGTGGGGACCCGTTTCCCCAACGGGGAATCCCCACCCCCGCCCCCACCTTTAAATCGCAGGGACGAGGGCGAGGATGGGGATAAATTCCCCCATTGGGAATAGGGATGGGGAACTCCTCTCCCCCCTCCGGCCCCATTGCCAACCCTAATTTCTTTTTGTTGGGTTTTAAAAGAAATGATTTTAAAAGATATATATTATTATATTTTTTTTATTTATGTCTAACAACTAGTTGAGTTTAAAATCTCCACCATTGATTTTTCTTTTCCAAGATCCATGGCCCAAATTAAATGTGGTTTTCAACAATTTTTCCTCTATATTTAAACTCATCTTCTTTTCCAAACCATGACAACAATTTTATTATTTTCAATCCTCCATAACTCATTAAGCCACCATCTTTGCTCTCTCTCTAAGCTTCAATTTTCTTCTTTTCATCATCTTCTTGAGAGAAATATTTTATGTTATGAGTATTGATTCATTGAGTACTAAATTTGTAAAATCCGCTATTTTAAAGAGTTTATCGAGCGTGTTATTTATTTTTTCAAACTATTGTAAGGGTTGCTCTTGATCCCGAAAAAAGAGCCATTGTAATGGTTTGACCTTCAATCGTGGAAAGGATCGGGTTTGTTCTTGCGTCCAGAAAAAGAACGTTGTACGGTATGACTCTAAGCCGTGGAAAGAGTAAGTTTGTATGACATAACCAAGAGGAGCTTAGGAAGTGGATGTAAGCTGGTTGTGCCGAACCACTATAAAATTCTTGGTATCAATTTCTCTATCCCTCTCCTATTTAATTTTGCAATTAATTTGTTATTATATTTTATTGCTTGAAATTAATTACTTATGTTGGATTATTTTGTTTAGTTGTTCTTGAATTTCTATATCAATTATCAATCTCGTTCTTAGAGTCAAATTGGGTGCGTTAAAGTATTATTTATTTGCATGAATTTATTGTTTAAATTACTTATTAGCAAAAAGTTTGTTGATTTGTTTATTTGGTCCTATATTAGTAATTTTTTTTTATTAAGTTAAATAAACCCTATTCACCCTCTCTAGGGTTGTCATACCGGTCCTATAATTAGTATCTGAGTCGGTTGCTCTCATCTTTTTTAAGGAACTCGTATTGAAGAGATCCTCAAGCAAAAGTGGATCGTCCAAATTTCATTAATTATTGAAAACACAATTTACAACAAACATACATGAAATATGCATTCAAAATAAATTACAGCATGCTTTTTACAGAAAAAGGGTTCAAGAGATACACATTTGAAGAACCTTTCTTCACGAAATCTCCCTCGAACAGTCAAGAACCTCGAAGAGAAACAAAAACTTATTGAAGTACTTCTTCAAGATTTTCTCAAACCAAACAATTGGACACTACCACAAAGAGTCCTTGGTATTCTCAGGGTGAGAACCCAAGAGTGGCGAGCTCTGACTATTTTGATTAAGAGGGGATAGTTTTGGTGGAGGAAGTAAATTGAGGATTCTCTCAAGAACTCACAGAACTTTTCTACAACTCGATCGTTCAGCAAAATTTATAACGTTCAATTGTCAAGTAAGAAGAAGAAAAACACTTTTCTTTTATTCCTCTTACCACAAAATCAATAATCACCCACTAAGGTGGTTGATATGATAACTAACTTATCATATTATATTTATATTAAATTATATGTTACATCAAATATAACATATAACCTATAGTTTTAATATTGTATAAAAAATATATTTGAATCTCATTCAAATATTTATTTCCTCCCTTTAAACTATAATGTATCAAATACATTATATAATTATATCATATATAATTGAAACAGTTTAATTATATCATATATAATTAAATCTCTCTTATTAATTTGAACAATTCAAATTAACCCAAAAATTGATTCTCAACTAAATTCTTTTGAGCTACCAAGGGGACCTTATGGACCTGTAGCTTGAAGCTCTAACGATACATGAATAATTAATTATTTTTAATTACATTATTCACCCTCCGTTAACTGTCAGACACTCCACTAAAGACCGATAATTGCTTTTTTCGCACTACAGATATATTTCTGTGTCAATTGGATATAACCAATCAACAATATGATGACCCTTCACAAATTGCTCGTAAGTACAGCTAGACCAAATTGTCGTTGTGTTCATTGGATATACACTTAATTTAAGTTTAAAAGCATGCATGAAAACTGATTTCAAGTAGAGGGGTTTCAGAATGTTATATCTTTGAAGTAACTCTTCAATTCTAGCTCCTTTTCACGAATTGGTTCTCCAAAATACTAGTAGACCACCATAATGATCTTCTCTACTATCCTCTAACTTGGATTATGTGGTGGAAACACTAAATTGAAGTCAATTGAGTGAGGAAACCAAGAGGGTGTAAGAGAGAGTATAGAGTTTCAACATAATTTCCAAAAATTCAGCAATCCATCATTTCAATCTCTAAAATTTGATGTATTTATACATCTCCTTCATGCAAGCACTAAATGAAGTAGCTAAATGACACTTCAATTGGCACCATTATAATGGGATAAGTGTTGATGAAAGTTGGATTAATCCACTAACTTAGTTTTTTCCATTTTCAATTTCTTTTTAAAATTAATAACAAAAAAGATTAAGTTTAATAAAAAAATTCAAATCAAAATTTGAATTTTATAAAATTGAAAATATTTCATTTAAATTAATTAATAATTAAATATGTTTAATTAATTAAAATTTAAAATGTTTAATTAATTAAATAATAATTTAATATCAAATATTAAATTAATTAAACACCTATTTGATACATGAATCCTATTCATGTTAATCAATATTCAAATCAATATTTGAATATTTTAATCTCTCCAATTTACGTTTTAATTTTGATAAATTTAAATGTTTTAATTATATCGAATATAATTAATCATACCCTAAAATGAATTTGAATATTTCAAGTTCAAAACCCTAATTTCGATTTTGAACATTTCAAATTCGCTCAATTCACTAATTTAAGAAATAATTTTACGAGCTAGTAGAGGGACCTTATGGACCTACAAATCATGAACTCTAATGATTTGAGATTAATTGAATAAACTCTTTAGACCAAATTAATCAATATTCGTTAATTACCAAGACACTCCACTATAGCTCGATAGTTGCACTCTCCTCACTATAGATATATTTTTGTCCACTTTAATCATAATCAGTAAGTCGACCCTTCACAGGTCATTCATATTTACAACTAGATCAAAATTACCGTTTTACCCTGTAAATACATCTTGCTCCTTAAGCTCCCTTGATTCTCTATTGAACAATTAGTTTATAGTCTAACTAATAAACTATCTCTCTCAGCCATGAGAGGGTGAGACTCCTTTGTTCAAAATCAAGAGTCAGTACTTAAGGAAACAATCTATCTGCTAACCCTAAATTGGGTAGGAGTGAATTCCATCTTGCAGGATTATGTCCTCAGCGATAACTTGTAGAAATACAAGTTATTTATACTGTTTTATTTAGATATTGCAGCTAAAAGAAAGAAAAGTTGCGTCGATAGTATAGAAATTGGCTAAAAAATGCGAGAACTATAAATTGTCATCAATACATCCACTGACGCCATTTCGATGGTAGAAAAGAATGTTTCAAGTCTGTTTTGCAAGAAATCAAGTCACCGCATGTGTTCATGGCTCAAAGATAAACTGAACAACACATCTACGTCGCATTGCGCCCGTCAATCAATAATGAAGAGACGATCAACGTAATGACGGCGCATGCGACAATCGATCAAGAGCTTCGCGATCAACGCAATTTCAACCACATGTCATAATAAAAAACAACACTGCATGCGGGAAAATGATCAAAGATGTAAAGAGCAACGCAATTGCGAAAGATTCAGATGCGTGTATTGCTGTCAGTTGTGCATTTCTGACGGGATTGATTGCGTAACAGAAGGGATATTCACTCCACCATTTCAGGAAACTACCTTAACAATAAAGTGGGGACCACATTGCAAAGAGTCAAAGCTTCGCCTATAAATAGCTTCTGTAATTCCATTAAAAGATATATGGATACGGGAGAATTGATACTTGCATATACTCGATAAGGGAGACTTGAATACTGATATGAGAGAGAGACTGGTTGAGCGATTAATCAGAGTAGATCCGGGAAGAATCAAGAGACAAGGCTGAGAGGTGAGTCTCCGGGCAAAGAATCCTTTCAATTCCCACCATTGAAGCTCTATACAAAAGTCACTTCTACTAGACGAGCAAGCCTGAGAGGGAAGCTCTTCTTTTCATCCTTTCCACATGCTGGCAAGCAAAACCTCCGTCCAGATCTGTGTCAAGACGTTGACACTCCTCTATATTTGTTTCTATCTCGTTTTCATCACTTGTACTCATCTTCTTTACTCTATCATTCACACCATGTATCAGACACTTAATCTTAGTATTAATTGTTATGATCATTTCCATCATCATCTCTTTGTCTATTTCCGTTCATCCATGATTCACTTTCTCCATGATGTTTTCTTAATTCCCTGGGTAATTAATAAGAATTAAGCAAGTAAATTAATCTGTGTTAAGGAAATAATTTTGTTTAGCTAAAGCATGCTAGACGACATCCTTACTTGTGAGAGCAGAAGTGAAGATGCCATTCCGCCTATTGAGAGGGGGTTGGAAGAATGCGTTAACTAAAGCGATAAGTACTTCCAAAGATGGAAGCAACCTTGCGTTCATCACGTTCATCTCTGTTTCACCATAGAGATATGGGAATGCAGCCGATCACTGAGAGGTGTACGCCAAGGGAAAGCGGAACCTTAATTACATCTCTAATGCAGTTAACAAACTTGTGATGTTCTTACTAATTATTCTTTCTATTTCTGATTCATACATAAATACTTGCCATCACATTCCACGATCATTTGTATAAACTTCACAGTCAGTCTCGAACTTAGTATCATGTATCATGAATCTTGTATCTTGTATCATAATAGTTTAGGACTTTACTTTTATCACACTTTTATTCTATCAACGCAATTTATGTTTATCGCAATTTAAATTCATGTCCAAACCAAATCTTTTATTAATTGTAAAACCGGTCGCATATATCACAAAAGTAACACATTAATGAAAATAATCCTTGTGTTCGACCTCAGATTACTCTGAGAAACTTGCGTTGGAATTATACTTGGTTTCAACGCAAGAAAACTTGTGACAACGCATTACTCCATATCATACTACAAGCATATAGTTAACAACGCATATATCTAGAAGTAGTAATGCATAACACAGCATCCACATTCCATTTCCATCTTTACATCATCAAGTTTATGGCAACATGAGCTTGTTGTTCATTCATCCATATTCATATTTGTTTGCATGTTGTAAGTAAGAGACACATTATGAGCGTTTACACCCAGCTATCTATTCGATCTTACCCCTAAAATGGGAAGCTTATTGAGCAGTACTGTTGAACTACTCTCACCTATGCAGATAAAAGGATACTCCTGAATAAACGGGAGTTCATAGTCAACTTAAAATTAAGATCGAGTTACCCTAGGTCATCGAATTTGAAATAGTCAGTTTTAACAGTAAACGATCATTATAAAGAAAAGTGACTATTTCGAGGTTTGGTCTTATGTAAACATCCTTTGCATAGGATGCCCCCACTCACATATCTCTACATGAATAATTTTGGTATGACATCATTTGTATCAGTATACAAAGTGGGCCACATCCAATAGTGTCGCTAGGATGAGGTACCCAATCTTATCCATATACTTGTAGACTATTTTGGCTATATACTAAAACTTGATTGTCTCTACATAAAGATAAAGTAATTATATTATAGCCATGGATTTCTTTATTGGATTTTTATAATAGAATGCAATATCAATAACATTTTATTGAATGAACAACTCAATAATACTTTTATTGATAAATAAAATATGTTTTCAATGTTTACGAACTGCGAGTTTTAGGACATTCCTAATAAAAGGTCTAAACAACCTTATTATGCCACTCATTGATCCGACTTTGAAGACAAGGCAGAAATGTCATCGAGTTTTGAAGATAAGGCGGTCATGGCATCGAACTTCGGAGATGGGGAGAATATGCCATCGAACTTTAAAGATGGGGCGGATACACCATCAAGCTTTTGACCGGAGTCAGGCGGACCAGAGTCGATCTCGCATATGAGGCGAAGCCAGGCAGACCAGAGTTTTTCTCATGTATGAGGTGAAGCTAGGTGGACCAAAATTTATCTCGCATATGAGACGGAGCCACACGAACATTTTTGGAGAGGAAACGAAGCAGCACCCCCATTTTTGGGGAGGAAGTAAAGCTGCACCAATATTTTGGAGAAGGAGTAAAGTTGCACCAACATTTTGAAGAAGGAAGGAAACTAACTTCAAAGAGGAAATGGTGAAGCCTCTAAACTTGAAAATGGAAGAGCAACGACGAAGCCTTTAAACTTGAAGATGGAGAAGCATCGACAAATCCTCTGAACTTGAAGATGGAGGGGTATCGACGAAGCCTCTGAACTTAAAGATGGAGAAGCATCGATGGAGTCTCTGAACTTGAAGATGGAGGAACTACATGGAATGGTGTTCTAAATCTCCTTGTAATCTCGTAGTTTGTAAACCTTGTATAAACATATTATTGTTAATAAAATAACTGTTGTTTTATAAGCATATGCTCAATCCAATAAACTAAGATTTGAGGTTATTTCATATAATTTAAATAAGTATGTAGAGACATGCAAGTGGATCTTGTTTAAATAATAACCTAAACGGTCTGTAGTAGATGGATAAGACTAGGTACCTTATCCTTGCGACACTACGGATAAGGCTTACTTTGTAGGTGTTACAAGTGTTGTAAAGTGCTACAAATGATTTGGTCCTGATCATTTACGTGGAGACATGTGAGCGGGGGTATCCTATACAAAGAGTTCGTATAAGATCTGACTAGGAAATGATTCATCTTTTTATATAACGTCGTCAATAATAGAGACTTACATTTCACTAGGATGACATCATAACCCGAATCCTGAGTGAATTGTGAACTCCTGCTCATGAAGGTAGTCCTTTGATTTGTATGGGTGAGGGTGGCCAAATTACCAACTTAACAAGTCTATCATTTTGGGGATTTATCTGACTGAGGAGCTGGAAACTCGATTACACAAGACGGAATTCACTCCTTCCCCGATGTAGGGGCAAGTAGATAGATTGCTTTCTTAAGGACTGATTTCGGGTCTTGAACATAGTGGCCACTGTTGGATTTTATGTCCTAAAACTCGTAGTTTGTAAATTAATAAACATATTCTGTTTTGTTTTTCGATAAAGTTGTTATTGAAATTGTAATCTTGAATCCAATAAACTAAGATCCTAAGGCTATTTAATGTAGTATGAACTTTATGTAGTGATATAAATGTGGATCAAGTTCAAATATATAGCCAAAATAGTCTATAGTATATGAATAAGGTTGGGCGCCTTATTCTGGGGACACTATGGATGTGGCCCACTTTGTAGTTAGTACAAACGATGTGATCCTGAATTGTTCATATAGAGATATGTGAGTGGGGGCATCCTATGTAAAGAGTTTGCATAAGACTGAACCATGAAATAGTCACTTTGTACGTTCTAAATGTCGTTTTATGTATAAAACTGACTATTTCGTTACTTGATGACCTAGGTAACTTAATCTTAATCCTGAGCTAACTATGAACTCCTGTTCACTCAAAATTATCCTTAGATCTGTACAGGTGAGGACAACACAATATCGCTGGCCCAATAAGCCTCTCATTTCAGGGGTAAGATCGGGTGGATAGCTAGGAACATAGGGTGCAAGACGGAATTCACTCTTACCCGTTATAGGGATAGTAGATAGGTTGTTCCCTTTAGTACTGAATCTAGGTCTTGAACAAGGGGCCCCACCCTCTCCTTGGCCCGAGAGGGATTTGGTTTATAGGTTGGACCTTAAACCAATTGTTCATTAGAGGATCAGTGAAACTTAAAGAACAAGATGTAGTCTTGGGGGTAAAACGGTTTTTATGACCCAGCCGAGATTACGAACAACCTGTGAAGGATTAGCTTACTAATCATGGTTATATCAAATGGACACAAATATATCTATAGTGAGGGGAGTGCAACTACGGGATTATAGTGGAATGACCCGTTAGTTAACGAATATTGATTAGCTCCGTTTAAAGAGCTTAGCTAGCTAATCTTGGATCGTTGGAGCACATGATCTATAGGTCCATTAGGTTCCTCTACTAACTCATATGGAATAAACTTAGAACAGTATGATAGAATGATTCGAATTGTTCGAATTAGGTGAAGAGAGAGAAACCGACAAATATATGTGATATAGTGGTCAGGTTTTTAGTTTAAAGATATAGCTTTAATATTTAAATGTGATTTAAATATCAAGAATATGAATACGTTCATATTCGAAAGCTCGAAAATAATGGAAATGGTCAAAGATGTAAAAAGTCAAAGAGTTGACTTTTTTACTTTGAAAAGTCAAACTTTGACCGACCTTATATTCAAATGTGATTTGAATTTCGAGAAAATGAATGCGGATTCATGCTCGGGAGGTCAAAATTAGTCAACATGAAAAAAATCATAAAAAGTCAAAATGTTGACTTTTTGGTGAAAGTTTTATTTTGACCAAATGGCTATTTTGCCCTTTGACTATAGTTAGTGGGAAAATCCAAACTTTTGTTCGATAATTCCACTAACAAAATAGTGGGCTAGGTGTTGGCTTATAGTGGAGACATTAAGCCCACTAAGATAGTGGATTATAGGTTTGGGTTTTTATGGATTTGGTTCATGTAATTGTTGCATGGTTTTTTTCTATAAATTGGGCTTTTCAATTTGGTTGAAATTTTTTTGCCATTTTGCCAAAAGAGTTTTCTAATTTGGGCTGGAAAATTCTCTTTTCTTTGAGTGAAATAAAAACCCAAATCCAAATTCATTCTTATTTTCCATCTTTTTTCTTTCTCTCAGTTTTCTTCATCCACTGGGTCCCACAATCCAGTTTTGAGTCTAGAGGATAGTAGGTCAACTCTAGTGGTGGTCCAGAAGAGTTCAGGTCAAGATTCAACGAGGAAAAGCATTGTTCGGGAGCTTCAAAGGTTGTTTCCTATCCACTTTTATTTACTGTCCTCCATTTGCATGCTTATTTCCTTTAAATTAGCAATAATTAGAGTATAATTAGATCCTAATTCTACTGCGTATGTCTCGTGTTCCATCAACCACACCCTCTCTTGGCCCAAGAGGACTTGGTCAAAGTGGGACTATGATCTATTGTTCATTAGAGGAATCAGTGATACTTAAGAAGTTAGATTTAACTACAGGAACAAAACGGTACTTTGGTGTAGCTGTACTTACGAGCAATTTGTGAAGGGTCATAGCCTTGTTGATTGGTTATATCCAATGGGCAACAAAATTTATCTGTAGTGCGAAGAGTGCAGTTGTTGATTTTTAGTGGAGTGACAAAAAATTAACGAATATTGGGTAATTTAATTAAAAAGTTTAATTAATTATCTGAGTACTATTGGAGCTTCAATCTACAGGTCCATAAGGTCCCCACTGTAGCTCAATAGGTATTTAATCTTTGGATTAATTTGAAATGTTCAAATTATTTGAGAGAATTAATTATATATGATATAATTAATTATAATGTATTTGATACATTATATATGAGAGGAATTTGAATATGATTCAACTACTAATTATATGAATGAGATTCATGTAATTAAACATAAATATGATTTATATTGAGAGAAATTAAATATTTGGATATGATCCAAATATTATTTATATGGATGAGATTCATATAAGTGAATTTAATATAAATGTGATTATATTAAATACCATGTATAGTTGAGAGAGAATAAAATCTATGGTTTATGTTGTATTTGATACAATATAAAACTATAGACTATATGTTATATTTGATATAACATATAGTATATATATATACATATATAATAAAGTAGTTTTTATATATTCCATTTTATAATTTATTTGAAATTAATAAAAGGGAAGGAGTTATAACTCCCTCCAATTATTCTCTCAATAACTAACTTGTGATAAAAGAAGTTGAGAGGATCATCTTCTTCCAAGAAATTACATAGAAAAAAGTTTTCTGAAAGAGAAAGGTTCTCTAAACAATCTTCCCTATCCTCCTCTCCTTATCTTTTCCTCTTCCAAGGATTCAAACAAAGCCCACAACTCCTGCTTGAATCCTTTGATCCTAAAAGAGAATACAAAGGGTTCTCGACTGGTAGCGTTCGTGCGTGAAGAAGAAGATCTGCAAGGAAGGAGTTCTGTTTATGGCTCGTATGAGGGATTACTTGAAGAAAGGTTCTTCAAAGGTGGGGTTTCTTGAAACCTATTTTTTCTTATCTAATAGCATGTTGTAATTTAATGTTAAATGCATATCTCTTGTATGTTTACTGTAAATTTTGTATTCAATAATTAATGGAATTTGGTCGATCCACTTCCACTCAAGGTTCTCCTCATGTTGAGTTTCCTTCAATTGGTATCAAAGCTAGGTTGTTGGTTTCTGATTCCAAATTCCATTCTTGTATTGAATTTGTTTACAGTACTGGGGGTTTTATAATCTGCATTGCATTTATGTGATAAATATTTGTGGATGAATTGTTGATGGATGTTTTAGGATAGAATTCTCGTTTTAAGGTTTTGTTTAAAATTGAAAAAGTTGGTTTGTAAAGGGCACCTGCATTTTTGGGCATTAAATATTGCAATCGAGTCTGTAAATTTGTTAGTTTTGAGTCGCTCGTGAAGCTTCAAAGAAGGGTTTCATATCAGAGGTTTCGATGGAGAAGACGAAACAAAGGTTATCGCCTATGAATTCCCTGTTCCAGATGGGACCCTTACCTTAGTTCTCTGTTTATCGAGATTATGATCGTGTAGCATTTGCTAAACGATCGCATAGCTAATGCTACGCGATCATGTGAAGTTTGCTACACGATCATGTTGTGTTGGTTGCATGATCACATAGGTGATCGCTTGGTGGACGATCACACAGTATTGGATACTCGACGCATCCTTGCGTGCTACACGATCGTGTAGACTATCATGCACATCGCATAATCATTAGCTACACGATCACATAGTATATGATACTCAACACATGGATGTTTACTACACGATCGCGTAGATGCTAACTGGTAGAAATGCCAGTTATTATAAGCCTTTTATTTAGAATTATGAAGGCTAATAAGTAGAAAATGCGGTGATAATAATTAGAATTTGCGAAAAATTGAGTTTTGCATCGATTAGCACCTAAATCCTCACTGACCCCAATATTATGCATTACTCCGTGCCAAAATGTCTATTTTTGTAGCTATCGTAGGGATCAAACGCATGCGTTGGAAATAAGCAATCGCAGACAAACGCATGCGCTGAAGCCAGACGACCACAAAGACAAACGCATGCGCTAAAAACCGAGCTATCGCATAGACGAATGCATGCGGTGATCGCATGTGCCCATCGCATGGAAGTTACGGTGATCGAATGCATCCATCGCATGGAAGTTGCAGTGATCGAATGTGCCCATCGCATGGAAGTTATGGTGATCAAGCGAATGCGGTGATCAATTGGAAATTGCAACCACAGAGTGACAACCATAATAGAAGGACGGTCGCAAGATGGGTAGAACGCATTGATACTTTAGCTGACTCAAGCTCGGACACATACCTTGGGAGTATCAACAAGATAAAACGATGTGACATTGCTCATACCGCGACAAAGGCAGCAGTGAAACATAACACAATCATGATAGCAGTCGGCATTTAAACCCTATAAATAGCCCATTCGACCTTCATTTCAAAGCATCTGAACTTCTGCCTCAAGGCAGAGGTTTGCGATCACAGATGAGAGCTTGAGCAAGATTGTCAGTGAGAATTCTTCACCTCCATAAACCAGACCGAGTGACGACCGGAGCTTTCGCCGGAGATAGAGCTCGAGAGAGACATCTCCACCATTCATCCATGGCACCACCGACAGCTTTGATGCAGAGTCCTTCATTTCTCTTCTAACCTCTGTATTGTATGACATTTTAGCTTAAAATATTAAGACATTTTGTAATCAATGCATCTCTTAATTCTTTCAATACCATCTTCTTCATCATCATATCTTTATCATCATTTACCTTCATAGTTTATTTATCAAAGGCGATCGCATACTTAATCGTGTAGCCTAGAGATAGGACACATGTAGCAACCCATCGAGAGGTGTGCATTGTGCGAGTATAGTGAGTTAATCCTCTTTTCTTGGTGAAAGGCTGTAGCAACGCTTGTCTATGAATTGTTGCATTGCTTGTCTATAAGTTAAATAGCCGCATCTAACTCCTGAGAAGGTAAGAGATGGAACGCAATAAAGCAAAGTATGCATTATTCCTAGAGATAAGCACAATCTTATGCTCGACGCAACCATGCACTATAGAGATATAGTCATGCGGTTGACCACCGAGTAGTGTGCGAAGCGTTAGTGTGACGAGCTGGGATTACTCGGGCGATTTAAGACAATAAACATTACTATACATTAATGGTTGTTGTGCATCTACCTATTCTCATCGCAAGTCTTCTATTGCTTAATCTATTTAGATAGAAGTATGAGTAGTGTGTAAATCCATTAAACTTCTTTTTTTTTTTTCATCGCCTCAAACACATTGCTTCACAAGCATTATTGAGTGACAAGTCCCTGTGTTCGACCTCGGATTACCTGAGAAACTTGCGTTCCCGTTATACTTGGCGCGACGTAAGAAAACTTGTGATAGGAACGCATGGTCATTGCATACTAGATTAATGCATTTTCATTCCAACGTATGACCCCTAACACATGGGCATAAACGCTTAGCTTAAGCCATGTCTAACGCATGATTGTATGCGCAACCCCATCCCTAATTTTCCTCCAACAAGTTTTTGGCGCCATTGCCGGGGACTTGGTAGGTAATGTTTTGTGAAGTTTGTTGTTTTCGCAGGCACCCTTTCAATCTTAGGCGTATTGTAGATTGTGCGACCAAGCTGCAAACAATATTTGAAGTATAGGCGATGCGTTGAAAGTCAAATATTGACCCCGAGATAGAAAGGCTATCTGTCGCATAAGCTGGAAGCAGTCTTAGGCGCATGTCAACCATCATGCATCTAACAATTGTTGGAAGCTCCAATAGTCAGGGCGAACTCCTTGACCCAAGCAGTTGAGAACCATCTCTTGCATGGGAGACTTCTCGCGGTGACAACACTCCAATCTCTCCAGGGACATCTTCTACTCTATCTTTACCTTGCTTTCTTAGTTTAGTTTATTTTTATTGTTATTTTGGATATGCGGCTGCTTCCTTGGTTGTGGTGTATTTTCTCCTTGTAGATGCGATAATAACTCTCCTCGGTGCGCAATTACAATGGAAGAATCCTCCACATTCTTCAACACATGGCTTCAATCACATGAATTCCAACACACTGTCGCATGCGTTATTCTACTTAAGGTTCTGTCCTTGTTATCTTTTATGCATTATCCTTTTGAAATTCTCCTTGTCTGATTGCAGTTCTTTGCGATGCATCTATGATGGTACAAATAATTCACCGCATCTGCTAACTAAGAAATGCAAGTCTTTCCTTACTTTTAATAGCCTCTTCAAATTTTGAAAGTCTAAGTTTTATTGCGCGCAAACCTTTGTTCAAACGTTTGTTACCGCATTCCTGTTGAGTTTGTTTTTAGCTTGCGGTGAGAACGTTGCCACCCTCTAAGTTTGGGGGTGGCAACGTTCTCGGAGAATTGTGTTCACTACATTGCGGTGATTCCTTAAAAAAAATCGGAATAATAACTCTGCTGTCAACGCAACGGGGAAACCCATATTGATAAGAGTTAAATTGTGAAAGGCACTTACCCGTAGTTGGATGTCCGCATGACACCTGTGAGGGCAAACCAAAACGAAGTTAAGTCACCAAGATCAGCGCATTAGCGCAACTCCTCTGTCTGGCGCAAGCCAAATCAAGCAAGACATGAGTTGAGTTGAATATGGAATGTAAGTGCATAATGTGTAATGTGATGATATGCGATACTACTTCTAGATGTATGCGTTATTAATGAAATTCTTGTAGTATGCTATGCATTGTCACAAGTTTCCTTGCTTGAAACCAAGTATAATTCCACCGCAAGTTTCTCGGAGTGATCCGAGGTCGAACACAGAGATTGCATAGTTAATGCGTTACGTTCGTGATAAATGCGACTGGGTGTTTTTCAATTAATAAAAAGTGTGTATGTACAGGTATCTAAAATTGCGGTAAAGTAAACTTGCGGTAATAAAATAAAGTGCGATAAAAGTAAACCTAAGCTATTATGATACAAGATACAGGATATTGATACATGATAATGAGTTTGAGACTGACTGTAAAGATTATACAAAGGGTCCTGTTATGCTGTGGCAAGTCTTTATGTATGAAATAGAAATAGAAAGGGTAATTATTATAAACATCGCAAGTTCATTAATTGTGTTAAATATATAACTACGGTTCTGCTTTCCCTTGGCATACACCTCTCGGTGATCAACTGCGTTCCCACATCTCTGTGGTGAAACAAGGATGAACATAATGAACGCAAGGTTGCTTCCATCTCTAGAAGTACTTATCTCTTTAGTTAACGCATTCTTCTAACATTCTCTCGATAGGTAGAATGGCATCTTCACTTCTGCTCTCACAGGTGAAGATGCTGTCTAGCATGCTTTATCTAAACATATTTATTTCTTTAGCACAGATTAATTTACTCGTTTGATTCATTCTAATTACCAAGGGATTAAGAAAATATCATGAAGAAAGTGATTAATGGAGGAAAGGAAATAGACAGAAAGATGGAGATGAAAATGATCATGACATTCAATATTAATATTTAGCGTTTGATACATGGAGTGAATGATAGGTATTAAGAAGATGAATACAATTGATGATAAGAGATAGAAACAAATACGGAAGAGTGACAACGTCTTGACATAGATTTGGATGGTGGATTTGCTTGTTGGCGAATGGAGTGAATGGAAGGAAGAGCTTCCCTCTCAGGTTTGCACGTCCAGTAGGAGTGACCTTGGTACAGAGCTTCACGACGGGGATTAAAAGGATTTGCCCTGAGACTCACTTCTCGGCCTTGTCTCTTAAATCTTCCCGGATCTTCTCTGATCAGCACTCAGACTAGTCTCCCTCTCAATATACAAATATCAAAATATGCCCATATCAAGTATATCTTCTCATAGAGTTTTAGAGGCAATTTATAGGCTCAGCTTTGACTCTCTGACTTGTGGACCCCACTTTATTGTTATGGCAATTCCAGAAATGGTAGAGTGAATATTCCTTCTGTTACGCGATCAATTCCGTCAGAAATGCACAACAGTCAGTTGTACACGTGTCAGGATCCTCCGCAATTGTGTTGCTCTTTTGCATCTTCGATCGTTTGCCCGCATGCGGTGTTGTTTTTTATTACCGCGTGCGGTTGAAGTTGCGTTGATCGCTTAGCTCTTGATCGATTGTCGCATGTGCCGTCATTGCGTTGATAGTCTATTCATTTCTGAATGATGGGCGCAATGCGATGCAAATGCACCGATCTTTTTCTCTTGAGCCATGAACACATGCGGTGACTTGATTTCCTGCAAAACAGACTTGAAATATTCTTTTCTACCATTGCGATGGTGTCAGTGTATTGACGAAAATTTATAATTCTTGCATTTCTTAGCAAACTTCTATATAATCGACGCAACTTTCCTTTCTTTTGGCCGCAATATCTAAATAAAGCAGTATAAATAACTTGTATTTCTACAATTTATCATGGAACGTAACCGAAGTTGGATGCCCGCATGACACATGTGGGGGTAAGCCAAAACGAAGAGCATAACCAGGTTCAACGCCGCATTCGAATAAGTAATCACATAATCTTGAATTGTTTTGAACGAACGCATTCTCAAGAGTTGAATGCAAAGTTGTGGAGAATGAATAAAAAGTTTTTGAGCAAAGGGTTGCCGAATTTAGCTTAGAAAAGATTTCTTTGAAGAAGCAGCCAAAGTGGAGGAGAGCATTGCGTCCATGGTTAGAGGTACGAGTAAATTATATTCTGAGAGGTTGGTCATTGCAAAGAAACGCCGGAAGGTGAGTTAAGAATTTATTGAGTAAAACCCATGTTTGAGGACAAACATGATTCTAAGTTTGGGGGTATGATAACTGGTAGAAATGCCAGTTATTATAAGCCTTTTATTTACAATTATGAGGGCTAATAAGTAGAAAATGCGGTGATAATATTTAGAGTTTGCAAAAAAAAAAGAGTTTTGCGTCGATTAGCACCAAAATTCTCATTGACTCCAATATTATGCATTACTCCGTGCCAAAATGTCTATTTTTGTAGCTATTACAGGGATCAAACGCATGCGTTGAAAGTAAGAAATCGCAGAAAAACGCATGCGCCGAAGCCAGGCGACCGCAAAGACAAACGCATGCGTTGAAAACCAAGCTATCATATAGACGAATACATGCGGTGATCGCATGTGCCCCTCACATGGAAGTTGCGATGATCGAATGCGTCCATCGCATGGAAGTTGCAGTGATCGAATGCGCCCATCGCATGGAAGTTGCGGTGATCAATTGAAAATTGCAGCTACGGAGTGACAACCATAATAAAAAGACGATTGCAAGATGAGTAGAACGCGTTGATACTTTAGTTGACTCAAGCTCGAATGCATACCTTGGGAGTATCAACAAGATAAGACGATGTGACATTGCCCATACCGCGACAAAGGCAGTAGTGAGATATAACCCCTTCGACCTTCATTTCAAAGCATCCAAACTTCTGCCTCAAGGTAGAGGTTTGCGATCACAGATGAGAGCTTGAGCAAGATTTTCAGTGAGAATTCTTCATCTCCACAAACCAGACCGAGTGACGACCAGATCTTTCTCCGGAGATAGAGCTCGAGAGAGACATCTCCACCATTCATCCATGGCACCACCGGCAGCCTTGACATTTTAGGTTAAGATATTAAGATATTTTGTAATCAATGCATCTTTTGATTCTTTCAATGCCATCTTCTTCATCATCGTTATCTTTATCATCATTTACCTTCATCGTTTATTTATCAAAGGCGATCACATACTTAATCGTGTAGCCTAGAGATAGGACGCATGTAGCAACCCACCGAGAGGTGTGCATTTTGCGAGTATAGTGAGTTAATCCTCTTTGCTTGGTGAAAGGCTGTAGCAACGCTTGTCTATAGGTTGTTGCATTGCTTGTCTATAAGTTAAATAGCCGCGCCTAACTGCTTGAGAAATTAAGAGATGAAACGTACTAAAGCAAAGAATGCATTGTTCCTAGAGATAGGAACAATCTGATGCTCGACACAACCATGCACTATAGAGATATAGTCATACGGCTAACCACCGAGAGGTGTACGACTCGTTAGTGTGACGAGCTGGGATTACTCGGCGATTTAAGATAATAAACATCACTATGCGTTAATGGTTGTTGTGCATCTACCTATTCTCATCGCAAGTCTTCTATTGCTCTCAATCTGTTTAGATAGGAGTAGAAGTAGTGTGCAAATCCATTAAACTTCTTCTTTTTATTTTTTCATCGCCTCAAACGCATTGCTTCACAAGCATTATTGAGCGACAAGTCCTTGTGTTTGACCTTGGATTACTCGAGAAACTTGCATTCGCGATATACTTGGCGAGAGTGTAAGAAAACTTGTGATAGGAACGCGTGGTCGTTGCATACTAGATTAACGCATTTTCATTCCAATGCATGACCCCTGACGCATGGGCGTAAACACATAGCTTAAGCCATGTCTAACGCATGATTGCGAGTGCAACCCCATCCCTAATTTTCCTCCAACAGTAGACTTTTATGCTCATCACATAGTCATAAGATACGTGATCACATATAAACGATCGTATATACTCGATGCTTCGCTGCTCGACGATTAGGCATTTGCTACATGATCAGCTGCAAGGGTTCTTTGTGGAGCGGTTCAAGGCGAGTGGTTCAAGACCCAGTTCATTTGTTCCGAACCGATTGGACTCATATTTGTAATAGTTAGCCTTAGTTTTTTTTTTTTTTTTCTTGTTTGGAGTGTTTCTATCCCTGTCCATCAACTTTTAGTATAAATATATATGTGATGTATGTTTTTATTATATGTCATATTGTTTTAAAACACACCATAGGTTATGCATTTATTTTCATGCATCATTTTATATTATAAGTGTTATAATATACTATTATGCATGATTTAAATTACATAAAGCATGCTCATATATCATATAATATAAGAGTTATAGCATATGTATGCATGCATTATAGCATATCCATGCATAATTTATATGAAAAATATTGTAATATAAGGTTGAATGGTTGTATGGAATGTGTGTTATAGCATGATTCATTACTTAGCTATATAAATGTTATATATATTAGTAATGAATGAACATTGCATGATGCCTGACATTACTTTAGGTAATTTATAAACGTTATAATTTTATAAAGTATGTCAATGCTTGCAATGTTAGTTTTAATTTGTTTAATTTACTTTATAAAAGTTATAAATAAATGAAATTAGAAATAAAAATCAATAACCAAGAGTTGCATGCAAACTTAGATAAAATCATTTTTTTAAAACAATTTTAAAATATGATTGAGATAGACTTAAGTTCACACAATTTCTAATGAGATTAGAAATTAGATTAATCTTTTAAATCGGTTTAATAGGATTAAATTGATTTCAATAAAAGATTAAATTTGTAGCAAATATATCTATAAGGGACCTTTTGTCTAAGGTAGTTTCTAGCTAGGTTAGGGTATTTAAGCGGACGAAAACGGAACACCCCTACCTGGGAACCTACCTGGAAAGGTGAATTAGATAGATTTCTCACAAGCATGCAATTGTTGATTAATATTTGTTAAAGTGTTTAATGAATGTTAATCAAAATTGTTTAACTTCCAAAGTAAGGGTTACTTTTGGGCAAACTTAAATAATCACTTAATAAAAATAATTAGTCGTATTTTTCCTAAGGAAATTAAACCCTAGGTTGTTAAAATACTCAGTGGAAGGAAAAGATGTATATGATAGGTCATTTTTCCACTCATGTTTCTCCTTTAATATTCACACCGTGAGACTCATGCTTGGCCTTGGGGCATTCTGGGAGCATCCCTCTTCGAATGGTGTTTGCATAGGTCAATATCAAGGTGAAAGAAGAGAGTATTTATAGTAAGTGAAAGAAGGATGTGTGTCAACATGTCCTACGGTCTCTTTCATTGGTTTGCACCGTGAGACCTTCTTGCACGACCTCAAAGCGCCCTGGGAGCATCCCCCTTCGGATGGTTTATGTAGTTGGTCAATATCAAGGCGAACTCCATAAATGGATTGGATTGCTTTAGTTTTTGCCCCAATCGGTTTTTCCCTTCAGTTGGCTCATTGGGGTGGAACTCTAGGATCTAAAATGAAAGGTCACACTTTCGAAAAATTATTAAGCAAGTTGATGATTTCTTGACCAAATAAATGATGATCAATCATGATAGGAATAAGAGTTATTTTGATGTAATGATTAGTTGAGAGTGTCTTAATTCAGTGAAGGGAGAAACTGACTACCCTTCGGTGGCTTTTGTCCTAAATCACTTAGATGTTAAATGGGGTTCATTTAGATTTTGCTAAAACTAATCGAATATTCTTTTTAAGAGTTATGCTCAAATCTAATGTAGATCAATATGTTTGTTTTTCAACAAAATGTCATATAGTGAATTTCTGTTAGTTGCCTTTTTAAGTTTGACCGGTTTTAATTACATGACGTGGAAAGAATCCATTAAAACGTTTTTCGTGGTAAGCGACCTCGAAGTTGTCATGAATGAGGATTGTCCTCAAGTCCCAACCCCTGGTGCACCATGAAATATTCGTAATGCATATGAGGTGTGGATGAAGGCTAATTCGAGGGCCAAGTTCACATTTTGGCAAGCATACCTGATGCGTTGGCCAAAAGATTTGAGAACATGATCATTGCACATGAGATCATGGAATCAATGCAAGAATTGTTTGAACGTGAATTCTCACTATCTAAGCAAAACGGGATTGATGACAATGAAACCAATAGTGTCAGTTTTCAAGATAATCTCCAGTTCACATTGAATGTCAAAGGACTAATAGAGAAAGAAATTGTTGCCAACTCTGATGAAGTTTATCGACGAGGATTGTCCTTTGAAATGAAACTTAGAGTTTATAATATAGGTTCTGGTACTGATCCCATACTCTCTAGAAAAGGAAGAACTCCAAAGATAACAAATATGATTTATTTATCTTGGAGATGTGCTTAGTAGAGAATGATGATTCTGCCTAGATAATTGATTCATGAGCTACTAACCACATGTGTTCTTCCCATCAAGGATTTAGTTCCTTGATAAAGTTGGAGAGATAACTCTTAGAGTCGGTACTGGTGAGGCCATTTCAGCTGTTATTGTAGGCAGGCTTAAGTTATTTTTGGACAAGAAACGACATATGTTAATAGAAAATGTATATATAGTTCCTCATATCAAGATTAACCTAATTTCTGTTTCTTGTCTGATTGAACAAAATTATTCCATTTCATTCTCTGAGAATAAAGTGTTTATTTTTAATAATGGAATGGAGTTAAGTTTTGGTTCAATGGAAAATAACTTGTATGTACTAAGGCCGTTAGTCATCAAAATTGTGCTCAATACTGAAATGTTCAAAACAACAACAACTGTAAAAAGTCCAAGAATTTCTCCTTAAGGAAACGAGAGGTGGATACTTCTATGTTCCAAGTGAGAATAAAGTGTTTGTATCGAAAAATGCTACCTTCTTGGAAGAAGACCACATGAGGGATCATAAACCATGAAGTAAACGTGTCTTCTTCTCTAACTCTTTCCTTTTTATTTTTTCAATTAATTTAAGTGATTTATTGTATGTTTTAGCTTGTTCTTATTTATTTGCTAAAATTTGATAGAATTAAATTATCACATTTTTTTGTCATCTTATTTGTTGCATAAATTGAATTTTTCTTATTATTTATAAAAAGTGTATTAATTAGTTTAATTTGGTTAATTTAAAAAAAAAGTTTAATTAAATCCTATTCACCCCCCTCTAGGGTTGCCATATCGATCCAAAAATTGGTATCAGAGCGGGTTTCTCTTCTTGAAATATTTATTTCTTGATAAACTTAATTGTTTTTGAGCTATGGCAACTTTAGGTTTTATCCATTTTACCGATAGTCAATCTATTACAAAGCATCCTTTCTTTAATGGTACTAATTATAGTTATTGGAAAAATAGAATGGGATTTTTCTTGTTTTTTATTGATTATGATTTATGGAATATTGTTGAGGAAGGTTTTAAAATTCCAAAAAAAGATGTTGATGGTGTTAGCACTATAAAACCTAAGGAAGAATGGTAAATAAATGAAAAGAAAACATGCTCTTTAAATGCCAAAGCTATTAATTGCTTATTTTGTGCTTTGAATGAAGTTGAATATAATAGAGTGTCTATTTGCAAAACCGCTAAAGATATATGGGATAAATTAGAAATTACTCATGAAGGAACTAGTCAAGTAAAAGAAACAAAAATTGACATGTTAGTTCATCAATATAAAATGTTTAAAATTGATGAAAATGAAGCTATTTCCGATATGTTTATTAGATTTACTAACATTGTTAATGCTTTAGAAGGACTTGGGAAAAGTACTCAAATCTTGAGAAGATAAAGAAGCTATTGTGGTCTTTGCCTAAACAATGGGAGCCTAAAGTCACCGCCATTCAAGAGGCAAAGGATCTCAAATCTCTCTCCATTGATGTACTCATGGGCTCGTTGTTGATACATGAGATAAAGATCAAGAAAAACATGGAGAATGAGAAGAAAAAGAAAGAAAAGAGTATAGTTTAAAGACCATCTCTTTAGAAGTTGACTCCCAAGATGAAGATGACCTTGATGAAGATGATGTTGCCTATCTTTCATGTAAGTATAAGAACTTCATCAAGAGAAAGAAGCAATTCAAGAAGCATCTCTCCAACCAAAAAGAGTCAAAATGTGAAAAGAGCAAAAAGGATGAGGTAATATGCTATGAATACAAGAAGCCGGGTCATATTAGAACCGATTGTCCTTTTCTCAAATCATCCAAGAAATCCAAGAAGAAAACAATGAAAGCTACTTGGGATGATAGCGATGAAAGTGAAAGTGGGAATGATAATGAAGAAGTGGCTAATTTTTGCTTCATGGCTCATAGTGACAAAGAGGATGAACAAAATGATGAGGTAACTCTAGAACCTCTTTCTTATAATGAATTGTTCGAAGCTTTTGAAAATATGCAAAATGATTTAGAAAAACTTAGTTCTAATTATGTTGTACTTAAAAAGAAATACAATGTTTTATTTAGTAAAAATAAGTCTTTACTTGAAGAAATTGCTTACTTAAAAGAGAATGAGCATGATGCTATGCATATTGATGAAATGAATATCTCTTGTGACAAGCATGCTTTTGATTGTGATGAGAAAAATGCCTTGCTTGAAAAAGTTAAATTTCTTGAGCATGATAGTTGTGAAAAAGATAATTGAATTAAATTATTCAAAGAAAAGGAATTTAGTGCTTTGCAAGAACTTGATAAGGCTAAAGAATCTATTAAAAAGTTGACAATAGGTGCTCAAAGATTAGACGAGATAATTGAAGTAGGCAAGCCTTTTGGTGATAAAAGAGGTTTAGGCTATATTGATGAATGTTCTACTCCTTCAAGTTCTAAAACTATCTTTGTTAAAGCATCTCATAATATGCCAAGGTTTTGTCTAAGCATGTTAAATCTAACTTTGTGCCTATATGTCATTATTGTGGTGTTGAATGCCATATTAGACCTAAGTGTTTTAAATTGAAATATGCTCATACTACTTCTCCAAGAATAAATTTTTCTCAAAGGGCAAAGTTTCATAATGCTCCAAGGAATAATTTCTCTAAGAAAAGTAGAGTGCATAAATTTGTTGTAAGAGATAAATCTTTGCATAATGTTGTTTGTTTCTCATGTGGAAAGT
The DNA here is from genome assembly GCF_027475165.1 of Benincasa hispida. Classification (NCBI taxonomy): domain Eukaryota; kingdom Viridiplantae; phylum Streptophyta; class Magnoliopsida; order Cucurbitales; family Cucurbitaceae; genus Benincasa; species Benincasa hispida. The sequence goes on from NC_143482.1 coordinate 63,412,786, forward strand.
TTGGACATACAACTTATTCTTGTTACTTGTCTAAATCCAATGCCTTAAATGTCTATGCAAAAATGAAATGGATTCCCAAGTTTGTCAATGCTAACCATCTAGGACCCAAACAAGTATGGGTACCAAAGAATCAAACTTGAACATTTGTGTTTGTAGGTTTGTTTGAAAACCTCTAAGAAAAACAAGTGGTACTTGGATAGTGGTTGCTCGAGGCACATGATGGGAGACCCATCCAAGTTTGTCTCTCTCTCCAAAAAGGATGAAGGTCTTGTAACCTTTGGTGATAACAAGAAAGGTAAAATAATTGGTAAAGGTAGTATAGGTAATGAATCTTCTATTTTAATTGAAAATGTACTTTTAGTTGATGGTTTGAAGCATGATTTACTTAGTATTAGTCAATTGTGTGATAAAGACTTTAGAGTTGTATTTGATAAAAAGAATTGCATTATTGAAAATGCTAGTGATAAAAAGTTATATTTGTTGGAAATAGAAATGAAAATGTTTATACTATTGATTTGAATGATTATCCTATTAATGATAAATGTTTATCGATTTTGCATAATGATTCTTGGTTACGGCATAGAAGACTAGGACATGTTAGCATGCACTTAATTTCAAATATTTCTAAGAATTCTTTGGTTAGAGGTCTTCCCAAATTTAAATTTGAAAAAGACAAAGTTTGTGATGCTTGTCAAATGGGTAAGCAAACTAAGTCCTCTTTCAAATCTAAAAATGTAAACTCTACAACTAGACCCCTTCAATTATTACACATGGACTTATTTGGCGCTTCTAGAATTGCTAGTTTTGGAGGGAACTATTATGCCTTTTTGATAGTTGATGATTTTTCAAGATTTACTTGGGTTTTGATGCTAAAACATAAGGATGATGTTTTGAAAAGTTTTTCTAGTTTTGCAAAAAGAGTTCAAAATGAAAAAGTTTTTTGATTTCTAAAATTAGGAGTGATCATGGAGGAGAATTTGATAGCAATACTTTTGAAACTTTTTGTGAAGAAAATGGTTTTTCTCATAACTTCTCCGCTCCAAGAACTCCTCAACAAAACGGTGTAGTTGAAAGGAAAAATCGTACTTTGCAAGAATTTGCTAGATCAATGTTGTATGAGTATGGTTTACCTATATACTTTTGGGCGGAAGCTGTTAACACCACTTGTTATGTTTTAAATAGAGTTTTAATTAGACCTTCTTTGGATAAAACTCCTTATGAACTTTGGCATAACAAAATTCCAAATATTGGGTATTTCAAAGTTCTTTGTTGCAAATGTTTTATTTTGAATAACAAAAAAAAATTGGAAAATTTGATTCTAAGACGGATGTTGGTATTTTCCTTGGCTATTCCTCTACTAGTAAAGCTTATAGAGTTTTCAATAAAAGAACTTTAGTAATTGAAGAATCTATGCATGTAGTATTTGATGAATCTTGCAATGTTATTTCTAATGAGCCTATTTATAGTGATGTTTTAGAAGGAAATTTTGGAGATTTACTTGTTAGTGACAAAGGCAAGGAAATTATTTCAAGTAAGCAAGAGGTGAGCTTAACCGAAAAGAACGAAGTTGGTTCTTCATCCATGCCTAAAGAGTGGATGTATACTCCTTCCCATCCCAAAGAATTAATTCTTGGTGATCCCAAACAAGGTGTGAAAATTCGTTCCTCTCTTAATATGTTTAATAATCTTGCTTTTGTTTCTCAAATTGAACCAAAAAGTTTTAAAGATGTAAAAAATGATGAATTTTGGTTTTTAGGTATGCAAGAAGAATTAAATCAATTTGAAAGGAATAAAGTCTGGGAGTTAGTCCCTAGGCCCTCTCAGGCTTCTATAATTGGAACTAAATGGGTCTTTAGAAATAAAATAGATGAAAATGGAAATATCATTAGAAATAAAGCTAGACTTGTCACTCAAGGTTATTGTCAAGAGGAAGGAATAGATTATGAAGAAACTTTTTCACCCGTTGCTAGATTAGAAGCTATTAGAATGTTGCTTGCTTTTGCTTCTTATAAGAATTTCATTTTGTATCAAATGGATGTGAAAAGTGCATTTTTAAATGGTTATATCATGGAGGAAGTTTATGTAGAACAACCTCCGGGGTTTGAAAGTTTTGATTTTCTTAATCATGTCTATAAGTTGAAAAAGGCTCTTTATGGCTTAAAACAAGCTCCAAGAGCTTGGTATGATAGACTTAGTAATTTCTTGCTTGAGAATGGATTTAAAATGGATAAAATTGATACTACTCTTTTTATTAAGACTAAAAAAAATGATATGCTTTTAGTACAAATATATGTGGATGATATTATTTTTGGTTCTACTAATCCATCTTTGTGTGAAGAATTTTCTAAGTGTATGCATAGTGAATTTGAGATGAGTATGATGGGAGAACTTAGCTTCTTCCTTGGACTCCAAATCAGATAACTCAAGGATGGTATTTTCATAAGTCAAGAAAAATACACAAGGGATTTGCTCAAAAGGTTCAAATTCAATGAAGGTAAAATTGCAAAAACTTCTATGAGCACATCCACTAAGCTTGACAAGGATGAAAAAGGTAAGTGTGTGGATATAAAAACTTATAGTGGTATGATTGGATCTTTACATTATTTAACCGCTAGTAAACCCGATATTATGTTTAGTGTATGTCTTTGTGCTAGATTTCAATCTTGTCCTAAGGAATCACATTTACATGCCGTTAAAAGAATTTTAAAATATTTGCTTGGTACTATTGATTTAGGCTTATGGTATCTTAGAAATGTTGAATTTAATTTGGTAGGATATTCCGATGTGGATTTTGCAGGTAGTTTACTTGACCGTAAGAGTACTAGTGGGACTAGTCAATTTATTGGTAGTTCCTTAGTCTCTTGGTTTAGTAAAAAGCAAAATTTGGTTGCCTTATCCACTACTGAAGCGGAATATATTGCAGTTGCTAGTTGTTGTGCTCAAATTCTTTGGATGAAACAAACTCTTTGTGATTTTGGATTAAAGTTTGATAATGTGCCTATATTTTTTGATAATACTAGTGCTATTAATTTGAGTAAAAATCCTATACATCATTCTAGGACTAAGCATATTGATATTAGGCATCACTTTATTAGAGAGCATGTGCAAAATGATAATATTACTCTTGTTGTAGGCTCTAATAATCAGTTAGCAGATATTTTTACCAAGCCTTTAAATGAAGAAAACTTTTGCAAAAATAGACTTGAGCTCGGTATTATTCGTTGTGATACCTCTTGATTTTATAATTTTACTTGTTAAATCCTTTAGAAGACATTTTGATATGGGGAGATATGGAAAGCATGTGTTAATATTCTTAGGGGGAGTTTGTGCTAAATTTATGTTCATGTTTTTAAGGGAAACATTTATGTAGTTCTAAATTTTTCTTAATTATTCTTTTTGATGATTCTAAAGGGGGAGAAGTTTAAGAAAAATATGCTATAAATTTGTTATGATTTTGATTGTATTAATTAGGGGGAGAATTTATTTTTTTTGAGTGAATTTCAAGAATGATCTTTATGGTGATATGTTGAATTTTATCATGTGCTACATATGGTTTACATGTATTTCAAGCTATTTTTCTTGAATGGTTTGTCATCATCAAAAGGGGGAGATTGTTGGCTTTTTGGCCCTTAATCTCAAATTAATTAATTTTAATTAATTAATCAATCAATGTTTTGACGATAATAAACTCAATTTTTAATTACTAAAAATTTTAGTGTTATAATATGTCCATAGCATAGAGCTCGGAACAACGATTCTAACACCTCTTGAATCACTCAAATCGGAGCTAAAACGAAGACGATATGACCGAAACAAATCTATAGAGAAAATACCGTGCTGAATGATGTGGCATAACCAGACCATTTGCATGTAGACATGTGGCAGCATATTGGTTGAATGGTGGATCATTAAGAGATTAACATATAAAGGACTTTTGATTTTTGAATTGATTTTAAAAAAATGAAATTAAAAAGAATTTTAAAAGGAAAAATAAATTTAATATTATTTTATGTTTGTGTCTAACGGCTAGTTTTTTACACATAGTATATTTTTTATTTTTGAATTGACTTTAAAAAGAATGAATTTAAAAAGAAAATGAATTAAAAAAAATGAATTAAAAAGAAAATGAATTTAATATTATTTTATGTTTGTGTCTAATGACTAGTTTTTGACACATGGTATGTTTTTTTTATTAATTTTAAAAAGAAAATGAATCAAAGAAAAGGAATTTAATATTATATTTTGTTTGTTTCCAAAATCCAATGGTCCAAATTAATTGTGGTTTTTAAAAAATTTTCCATCTCTATATAAACCATCTTCCTCTCTAAATTTTTTTAAAAAATAAATCTTACATTTCATAGTCCTCCAAAACTCAAAAGTTCCATTGTTGCTCTCTCTAAGTTCTCAATTTTTTTTCTTTTCTTTTCATCTTATTCTTGAGAGAGTGTTATTGTATTGTGAGGATAAATTTGTTGAGTGCTTAAACTTGTAAATCCACTCTAGTGAGAGTTGTATTGTGTTATTCAAAAATTCCAACATTTGTAACGGTTTGATCCTAAATCGTGGAAAGGATCGAGTTTGCTCTTGAACTCGTAAAAGGAGCGGTGATGTAACGGTTGGGCTCTAATCCGTGGAAAGAGTCGGAAAGATTTTATTCAAATTCCCAAGAGGCGCTATGGGAGTGGAGTAAGTCGAGTTTGACCGAACCACTATAAAAATTACAATGTCTTCTTCTCTAACTCCTTCCTTTTTATTTTTGAAATGAATTTAAGCAATTTATTGTATGTTTTAGTTTGTTCTTATTTATTTGCTAAAATTTGATAGAATTAAATTATCACATTTTTTGTCATCTTATTTGTAGCATAAATTGAATTTTTCTTATTATTTATAAAAAGTGTATTAATTAGTTTAATTGGGTTAATTTAAAAAAAAAAAAAGTTTAATTAAACCCTATTCACCCCCCTCTAGGGTTTCCATATCGATCCAACATCAACAAGCTTATCATTTTGGTGATTCGTCTGACTGGGGAGCTGGGAACACAACTACACAAGATGAAATTTACTCCTTCCCCGAAGTAGGGGTAAGTAGATAAATTGCTCCCTTAAGGGCTGATTCCGGGTCTTGAACAATGTGGTACCACACCCTCTCCTGGCTCGAGATGGGTTTAGTCATAGTGGGACTATGATCTATTGTTCATTGAAAGAATCAGTGGTACTTAAGGAGTCAGATGTAGCTACAGGGGCAAAACGATAATTTGGCTCAATTGTACTTACGAGCAATTATTGAAGAGTCATTTTACTGTATATTTGTTATATTCAATGGACACAGAAATATATCTGTAATGCGGAAAGTGTAGTTGTCCGTCTTTAGTAGAGTGTCCGATAGTTAACGGATGGTGGATAATGTAATTAAAGAGTTTAATTAATTATTCACGTATCGTTAGAGCTTCAAGCTACTGGTTCATAAGGTCCCCTTGGTAGCTTAAAAGGATTTAGTTGAGAATCAGTTTTTGGGTTAATTTGAATTGTTCAAATTAATAAGAGAGATTTAATTATAGATGATATACTTAAATTGATTCAATTATATATGATATAATTGTTATAATGTATTTAATACATTATGGTTTAATTGGAGGAAATAAATATTTGAATGAGATTCAAATATATTTTCTATGAATATGATTCATAGTTGTTAAATTTAATATAAATATGATTTATATTAATTGTCATAAAATAGAGAAAAGAAATTATAGTCTATATTGTATATGATACAATATTAAAACTGTAGGTTATATGTTATATTTGATATAACATATAGTTTAATATAAATATAATATGATAAGTTAGTTATCCTATTTATTTATATTATTTTATTATTTTGAATTATAACTTCCATATTTTCTCTCCAACCACCTTAGTGGGTGGTTATTGGTTTTTGTGGCAAAAGGAATAAAAGAAAATTGTTTTCTCTTCTTACACTAGACAATTAAACGCATTACTGAACGATTTGAGAATTGTAGAAGTGTTCTGTGTGTTCTTTAATCGTCTTCTTCCTCCAAACTCAAACAATCCCTCCTAATCAAATAGTCAGAGCCCACCACTCTTGGGTTCTCACCTTGAGAATACCAAAGACTCACTATGGTAGTGTCTGATCTATTGGTTCGTGAAGTTCTTGAAGAAGGTCTTCAAGAAGCTGTTGAGTTCGAGGCTCGTGACTGTTCGAGGGAATTACACGAGGAATGGTTCTTTAAAGGTGATATCTCTTGAACCTTTTTCTTGTTTAAGCATGCTGTAATTTATTTTGAATACATATCTTGTATGTTTACTTAAAATATGTTTTCAATAAAAAAAATGGAATTTGGATGATCTGTTCCCTCTCAGGGATCTCCTCTCAATACGAGCTCCTTCATTAGTTACACATCTCCATTGCGGATAACTCTATAAGTCTATCTTTGCAATCTAGACTTAGAGCTCTCCATCGGTTGATGTAGTTGATGACTAGATCTCCCTTCCGTTGTTTGGTACTTTTTAGCTCCATCATGCTGACGATACGACTTGTGCTATAAAAGCGGTTGAGGAACTCTCTTTCCAACTATTCCTAGCTGTCAATCGCTTTCGGCTCTAGATCAATATACCAATCAAAAGAATTTCCTTTCAAGGTATGAATGAACTACTTGACTAGCCGGTCTCCTCTAGTTCCTACATTTTTGCAGGTTTCGATGAAGTGAGCAACATGTTGTTTTAGATTTATTTTTCCATCGAACTGTTGAAACTTTGGAGGTTGGTACCCGGTATTATTAGATTGTTGATTCTCTTGGTGTACAGTTTGGACTACATGAAAGAAGATTGTGATAGTCCTCTGTACTGAGCCCTTGTGAAGTTTATAATCATATCCTGCAGCTGTTGAACCAATAGGGAGGCGACAATAGTAGATTGTTGCAATTCATTTGCCTATAACATAGTTTTCCCTTTGTCATTGGCTTTGACAGCAGAAGTTTGACTCAACTCAGCAATTTCTCGAGTCTGTATTTGATCTCTTGAAGCAATGATTCTATAATCTCGCTCCTCAACAACTTCCATTACGAGATTTATCTTCCTTTCCATTTCTACCATGGCTGACTTAGCCTTTACATCAACCATCATGACAGACACTACGTCAAGGTATGATTCTTCGTTTGATTGGTCAAAAGAAGAGGCAGAGTTGTCAAATAAGGGATTTTCTCTTACGACAATCCTGCCTTTAGGAGATTCCGTCAACTGTTCCCAGATTTTCTCTGCGATGATAGAATCTTGTTCTTAATCTTCCATGATCTCCTTTGAACGATTGCAGGTGACAAATCATGTATAGGTGTTGCCTACAGAAGTTGCTTTAGATGCGAGTTTCTTTGGTGTCATTAGTTTTCTTGAATGTTGAGAAAGAGATGAGAGGTAGAGATGTCCCACCGGATGTGCCAATTTATTCGCTCAAGGTTTCAGGAGAAACTTGTTTCGTGAAGTTGAACTTGGTATTTGTTTTAATTTCAGTATAGAAAGTACAATCTCTAATATTAAATCCCTTAATGCTTTCAAAATGAACTATAATCTTTAAGCTGGTTGATATTTTTAGATGATCAGCCTTTAGATTTGTTGATCTTCTTGGATGATCGACCTTTGGGCTTGATGATCTTCTTGGATGATCGATCTTTGGGCTTGATGATTTTCTTGAGGGATTGTGTTCGCATGAGGCTTCCGGAGAAATGTATTCCGTGGAGTAAAACTTGTGTTGATGTAGATTTGATGCATATGTGGTTCATTCTCTAATACTCGATCATCTTATTCTCTCTCCGTTGAATGCGTACGCTTGATGTATGGAAGCGGAGCGTGTGGATATTCTTGAAGTTGGAGTCTTGGAAGAATGCATGTATCTCCAAAAGACTTCAATCTTCAAGTGTGGTTAGCTTAAGGACTAAAAAGTTTTCTGATTGTAGAGAATTATCTTTAGGCTCTATGGAGTGTAAAATTGTTTATCCCTGCAAATGAAGAGAGCTCCTCTATAGTATTCTCTGGTAGGCTTAGACTTGGTTGGTCCATGGGCCTGGCTCTCGGGCCCAATTAGTTGGACTTGGATCTACTTTGACCTTTGGGCTAAATTAAGCCTATTTTTGGGCTCAATTGAACTTTAGCCCAAATAATATCAAATTGGGCCAAATTAATTTCACTCAATCCAATGTTTGTGATGAAAACACATGACATCATCGGACTTTGTCAATTTATGTCTTCAACTTTTTGGGGATACATGTCAACTTCTAATTGATCCCAAGTTCAATTATTTGGAATTTCATTATTAATCTATTAAATGATGTGGAAATTTTTTATTGGTCCGAAATTTCTCCTTCAATAATATGTATAGTGTAGAAAATTCTCCTTGTACTACTAATGATTTATTTGATATGAAGGAGAATTATAATTCTCAAAATCAAGGAAAAATCCATAAAGTAGAGAAAGAAAAATGTGGTAAATCCTCTTTGTGCTTAATGGCTAATTCAGATAAAGGTTTTAGTGATGAAATTGATGAAAGTGAGGTAAATCACAAATCTCCAACTCATGATGGATTATATGATGCATTTGATAGCATGCAATGTGATCTTGAAAATGTTGACTCTAAATATTTAAAATTTTCAAAGAAACATAAGGCCTTGATTATTGAGAATAAAAGTTTGATTGATGAAAATGCTTGTTTGAAAAATAGAGCTAATGATATGTTCTTGCACGATGAGTGTTGTAATGAGAAAGTTGCATTGAATAACAAACTTACTTTTCTTAAAAAAGTGAATGATGATCTCAAATCTTTATCTTGTGAAATGAATATTGAATTGAGTGACTTGAGGAATGAAAATGAGAAATTTAAATTTTGTAATTTGGAATTAAATGATGAAATTGCTAAGCTAAACAATAGAACTATTGAGTTGGAAACTAGCAATAGTTCTTTAGAAAAAGATAAATTTTCTCTTATTGATAAAATTTTCTTGAATGTGACAATCATGAGAAAAATGATCTTTTGTATGTGCTTAAAGAAAAAAAAATTGCTTGCTACTAAAGAGTTTGAACTTGCAAAAGAGTCTCTTAAGAAATTAATTATAGGTGCAAAAAAATTAGATAAAGGTAAACCTTTTAATGACAAAAAAGGATTAAATTATGTGAATGGAAATTCATCATCTAGTTCCAAGACTACTTTTGTTAAAGTCACCCCTTGTATGTCTCATAATTAACCCAATATGTCTAAATTTATTGAATTTAGATTTGTGTCAAGGCATGAAAAGGTGTTAGACATATCCATGGAAATTCAAAATTTGTGCAAAAACACATTTATGCTAGATCAAAATATGTTCATAATATGAAATTTGTGAATAAGGATGGGAAAGCTAGGCCATTGCATGAAAAATTAAAGTTCGTGCCTGAACATTGCCTTGCTAAATCTAAATGTATGCATAGTACTAAATTTGTGCCTAGACATGTAAATGCTAGAAATATTCATATGAATTCAAAATTTGTACCTACTTGTCATTATTATGTAGTTAAAGGTCATATTAAACCAAATTGTCTTAAATTGAAAAATGCCCCTAAAAAGAATTTCTTGGATAGAAATAAAGTGCAAATTCTTTGTGTTAAAAATAAGGTCTTATCAAATGTTGTATGTTACGCTTGTGGCAAATTTGGTCATAAATATCATACTTGTTATTCTAATAATATTGGAACTAATTTAAAATGAGGTCCAAAATCTTTGCTCATTAACAATGAAGAACCCAAGAAATGTGCACCAAAATCTTTTGGTTGAGCTTTCTTTGTACGTATGATTTCAAGAAGCAATTGGTTGCTTTGACTTCAAATTGGAAACTAATTCACATTGGAGCAACTAAAAAGCTTGCTTGAATCCAACAAAGAAAAATAGCTTATTTGATAACCTTTATTTTTCTTTCTTGAGATAATTATGTTTGTGGTATCTTTATACAAATTATATCTCGTGAATGGTTTTGAATGGTTAAAATTTCAGATTTTGTGAAATACTTTGATTATTGGTTTATTGTCATGAGAAATTATTGTAATATATTTATTTGACATTTGTCTTTATTGCTTACATTTTGGCATTTTGGTCAATTAGTTGCTTGATCTATTCTTGTGTTATTCTTGGAAAATATTTAAACAAAAGGATATTGAGTCGTGTAAGAGATTGTCATTGTTTTAATGATTAAGATATGTTGGTTATTTTTTTTATTGAAATTGATTAGAGTTTTAATAAATGTCTCTTAAGCATGAAGTTATGCATATTATATGGATTACTTTGTTGAATTATAATCATTATGAGCATGTTATATGTCCTTTGTTGAGAATAATTGATCTTTGACCATGTTGTTATGGAAAAATTGTTAAATTCTTTTCCGTAGAGAAATATTTATGGAATTGTTTTGTATTATGAAAATCATTTGAAGTTTTTGTTTAAAATTAATATAAATTTATTTGTTATGCTACCATGCTTATATTCGATTGATAATTGATAATGTGTTCTTTCTTTAAGTGGCATTGATTTGCTAATGTAATTTTGATATAATTTGGTATCATTATTTATTTTTCAACAATTGATGTTTACTTTCTAATATTTGATATTTTGGTATCTTAGTTGTCTTGAATTTTTACTTGAATGATTTTATCGCCTTGGTGTTTATTGATTTTTCTCATTAGAAGGAAATTGCTTGATTTTGAGAGGAGTTATGTATTTCATGTATGAATGAAATTGATTCCTATATTAGTTTATTGACGTGTGTCCCTCTTATGCATATTGTTTATCCTTTTAGGAGGAGTAATTGTCTTTGGAATAAAATTTTATTGAAAATTCTGTTTGATATTTCTATCCTCAAGTTGATATGTGTTAAATGTCTTTTTATCCCTTATTATGGGGGAGTGTTTAATTGATTTCAAAAGGGGGAGAAATTTGTAAACCTAGTCATAAATAGAATTAGCCTACAGTTGATTGATTCTTTGTGATGCCTCTTGAATTTGCATGTTATTGCTTATTTAGAAGGCATATCGATAGGAGAAGAAGTATGCAAAATATTGTGTTCAAAATTTTAAGAGAAATATTCATGTCTTTATGTCATTTTTCATGTCCTTTTTTTTTATTAATTCCAAAAGGATGAGAGATAATTAAAAAAAATGAAAGTTTGTTGTTGTTGATGAAGGGAATCGAATTCCCGCAGAAGCGTGTGATCACCTTACAGTTTTGAAAAACGATTTTGTGAGAAATTAAAATAAGTGAACTCATAGAAATATTCAACGGATAAACATACAAAAGGACCTAAGCATGTTTCTAATGAAGAAGAAGGGAAGAAATGAACTTACCCTTGTGGATTCTTTTCCTTCTTCACGTTTTTCCCTCCAAAGGTCACAAACAATCTCGAGCTTCATAACGAACAAGAACACCACCTCTAAGGCTACCTTGTTATTTTCTTGGAATCAAAAGGATTGGAAGTGTGGGCTCCAAGACCTTTTGATGGAGGAATTTTAGAGAAAAATTCTCTTTGGAGAAGAGAGATTAAAGGGGAAGGGTAGAGGCTATGTTATTTTTCACAAAAACAAACCCTTATCCAAAAAAGGGATATAATGGTATATTTATAGAGAGAAAGAGTAACCCTTCTCCAAGCTTTTCCACTTTCCTCGTTTAGCTAATTAATTAATTAACTATTATTTAATTAATTAACATAAAAACTAAATAACTATATATTAAATCAAATTTAATATAAAGTTAATTAATTAATTAACATACAAACATCGCATATATATATGCATATATCTCTTTATGAATCCAATCATATAAATCTAATATTTGAATCTCATTCAAATATATCTCTCTTATAATATAGTTTAGATTATTGATCCTATCTATTAAAATTCACTGTACTTTATATTAATCATATTAATATAAAATTTCTTTAATTAATTTAAACAATTCAAATTATTTCTTTTTACTATTCTTAGCGAGCTAACAAGGAGAACTTATGGAACTACAAATTAGAAGCTCCAATGATATGAGATTAATTTAATTAAACTCTTTTAATTAAATCAATCAGTATTCACTAACTACCGATCACTCCACTAAAGATCGATAGCTGCACTCCTCGCACTGTAGATGTATTTCTGTGTCCATGGATATAACCAATCAACATTGAGTCGACCCTTCACAAATTGCTCATAAATGCAGCTTGATCAAAATACTATTTACCCCTGTAGTTACATCTAATTCCTTAAGTACCACTGATTCCTCTAATGAACAAACAGTTTATAGTCCAACTATAAACTAACACCTATCGGGCTAGTGAGAGGTTGAGGTCTCATTGTTCAAGACTCGAAATCAACTGTTAAGGGAGAAATTTATCTATTTTCCCTATGATTGGGAAAGAGCGAATTCCTTCTTGTATAGGTGTGTTCCTAACTCTCTACTCGGACAAATCCCTAAAATGATAGGCTTATTTAGTCGACTAACATGGTCATTCTTACCCATATAGATCAAAGGATTGCTCTCATAGATAGAAGTTCACAACTCATTTAGGATTAAGTTCAAGTCACCTATGGTCATCCTAGTGAAATATTAATTTCTTCAAGTAACAGTGTTATAAAGAGAAACCAATCATTTCGCGATCTAGTCTTGTATAAACTCTTTATACAGGATACTCCCACTCACATGTCTCCACATGAACAATATAACTCATATTGTCTGTAATATTTACAACTCATGTAACAATTACAAAGTGGGTTGTATCTGCAGTATTACTAGGATAAGGCACCCAATCTTATCTATTTACTACAAATCTTTTAGGTTATAACTTGAACATGAACCACTTGTATGTCTACTACATACTGTTCAAGTGATATCACATAACCTTAGATATTAGTTTATTGGATTGAATTAATGCAGTCTGAATGTCAAATAAAATATCTCTTATTTTATTAAATAAATAATTTGTTCTTTCAAAATACAAACTACAAGATATATGAGATTTAGAACACTAAATCCAATAATCTCCTACTTGTCCTAAAACGAGTGAGATATGCAGTACCAAATACATTCAATAAACTAGAGCATATAATATACCCAATAAAATCTTCCCCTTGCTCTAGATTAGATGATTCATATCCCGTAGACCTATACTTTCCAAGTGAGCCTAAAAAAACTTTAGCTATAAGAGCCTTTGTAAATGGATCAGCAACATTGTATTGAGTTGTATGTCCTAAAACTCACAATTTGTAAACATTAAACATATTCTGTTTGCAATAAAGATGTTATTGAGGTTTATTCAGTAAAGTTATCATTAAATATATAAATTGTGCATGTTAAACCCTAAATTCAATAAACTAATGAACCCCTGACTACAACATGAATACTTGAATTTTATGTGGAGATATAAAAGTAGATCAAGTTTAAGTATATAGCCAAAACAATCTATAAGGATAAGGATAGGGTTGGGTACCTTATCTTGGGGACACTATGGATGCGGCCCACTTTGTATTTGATACAAACGATGTGATCTTGAAATCGTTCATGTAGAGACATGCGAGTGGGGACATATTATGTAAAAAATGTTTGCATAAGACCGGGCCACAAAATAGTCACTTTTCTTTATAACGTTGTTTATTGTTAAAACTGACTATTTCAATTTGATGACCTAAGTAACTCGATCTTAATCCTGAGCTAACTATGAACTTCTGTTTATTCGGGATTATCCTTTAATCTGCATGGGTGAGAGTGGTTCAACATCGCCGACTTAATATGCCTTCAATTTTGGGGTAAGACTAGGTAGATAGCTAGGGACTTAGTCCTGAAAGATGTAATTCACTCCTACCCGATTCTAGGGATAGTAGATAGGTTATTCTCTTAAGTGCTGACTTCGAGTCTTGAACAAGGGACCCCACCCTCTCATTGACCCAACAGGGACTCGATTTAGTGGTTGGACCACAAACCAATTGTTCATTAAAGGATTAATGGAACTTAAGGAACAAGATGTAATTAGAGGGGTAAAATAGTAATTTTAACCCAACTATATTTACGAACAACCTGTGAAGGATCGACTTAATAATCATGGTTAAATCATATAGACAAAAATATAACTATAGTGAGGAGAGTGCAGCTACTGAGCTTTAGTGCAGTGTCCCGACGGTTAACAAATGTTGAATAATTAGGTTAAAAAGTTTAGCGGGTTAATATTGAATCGTTGAAGCTCATGAGCTGTAGGTCCATTAGGTCCCCCTGCTAGCTCATATCAAATTAAATCTTAGGACAGTATGATGAGAGAATTTGAAACGTTCAAATTTGGTTTAGAGAATAATTGTTATTATATATGATATAGTTAACGTAATTATGTAGTTTAATTGTTAAATTAAACGAAATTGGAGAGTTGTAATTATTTAAATTTGATTTAAAAATTATACATGTGAATGGGGATTCACATTCGGGATTGATGTTTTATTAATTTAATTTTTTATATTAAATTAAATTATTTAATTAATTATTAGAATTAATTTTATTCAAAATTAGTTTTAAAGAAATGAATTTTATTTAAAATTAATTATTTGAATTAATTTTATTTAAAATTAAATTTCATTTAAATTGAGTTTTTTGAAATTCAAAAGATTAAATGAATTTTTCAAGTGAGTGGAATTATCACAAATTCATAGTGAGTGGACTTTTTTCACTTACTAAAACACCTCCAATTCCACTTAATGCATGCAAAATTAAGTGTCAACTTGAGATTAAGTCTCTTTGCATGTAATTACACTATAAATAGAAGAAAATTGGTGGAGGAAAAAGTGGATGCAAATATGTTTTTTTTGAAAGAATTTGGTTCTTTCAAATTTTCACACCAAAATCTCTTCAATCCCAAAATTCCCTTCAATTTCTTCACAATTTGGATTCCACAATTCGTTCCAAGGTCGGAGAATAGCGAGGAAGACTCTTGTGGTTGTCTATGAACCATTCGTGATTAGAAAACAAAGAGGGATTACATCACTTTTGGAGTTTTACAAAGGCGGTACATTCTAACTCTAATTTGCTATGTATGACATTGCATGCTTATTTACTAAAATTAATATAATTAGAGTGCTTAAGATTCAAATCTCTTCCGCATGTTGAATGTCAACTTTAGCACATTATGCTCTGAAGCGATCTTTGTGACGATCACATCTCCTTATTACACAATCTCGTTAAGGAGATGATATTTGCGCTTAATATGTTTTCCTTGTTTGTGAATTGGAGGCTTCTTGGACTTTGCCATAGTACCACTATTATCACAATAAAGGATGATGGACAAGGTCATGTTTGGAATAACTTCCAAATTCGTCAAAAATTTTCTAAGCCAGACAACTTCTTTAGTAGCTTCACATGCAGTTACATATTCTGCCTCCATAGTGGAATCTGTAATACATCCTTACTTAATGTTACACCATACTATGGCCCCTCCATTTAGAGTGAATACTGATCCTGATGTGGATTTCCTAGAATCTTTATCAGTCTGAAAATCAGAGTCAGTGTATCATTTAAGGATCAAATCCTTAGTATCATACACAAGCATATAGTTTTTACTATAGGATTAATATTCACTTTAAATGGATGAGCTATAGTATGGAGGAGTATAAAGCAAAGTTGTATTGTTGACTCCACTATGGAAGCGGAGTATGTAGCTCCATCTGAAGCAGCAAAAGAAGCAGTATGGTTAAGGAAGTTCTTGATCGATTTGGAAGTAGTTCTAAATATGCATTTGTCTATCACCCTCTATTGTGATAACAATGGAGCAGTTATAAATTCAAAAGAACAAAGGAGTCATAAGCGCGGGAAGCACATCATGCGCAAATACCATCTTATAAGGGAGATAGTATACTGAGGAGACGTGATTGTCACGCAGATAGCCTCAGAAGACAATCTAGCTTATCCATTTATAAAGGTCATCACGGCTAAAGTGTTTGAAGGTCACCTAGTTGGATTAGGACTACCAGATAGATAAATCTAGGGCAAGTGGGAGAATTCATGGGTGTTTGATGCCCTAGTTTATTGTATTTATATTTATTCTCTCACACTCAACATTGTATATATTAGTATATATGTAAACCTACTGGAGTTTTTAGTCCAAGTGGGAGTTTGTTGGGTTGTATGTCCTAAAACTTACAGTTTGTCAAATTTAAACTTATTCTATTTTCAATAAAGACAATATCAAGGTTTATTCAATAAAGTTGTTATTGAATGTGTAAATTGCACTTACAAAACCTAAACCTAAGGTAACTCGATCTTAATCTGGAGCTAACTATGGACCCCTGTTTATTTGGGATTATCCTTTAATCTATAATAGTGAGAGTGGCTCAATATCGCCGCTCAATAAGCCTCCTATTTTAGGGGTAAGACCGGATAAATAACTGGGGACATAGTCCTGCAAGATAGAACCCACTCCGACCCGTTTCTAAGGGGATAGTAGATAGGTTGTTCCCTTAAGTACTGACTCCTAGTCTTGAACAAGGGGTCCTGCCCTCTCTATGACTGAGAGGGACTCGATTTATTAGTAGGACCATAGACCAATTATTGTTTAGTGGATCTGTGAAGACTTAAGGAGTAAGATATATTATAGGGGTAAAACGGTAATTTTCACCTAATTATGGGATCATGATTAAATCAGATGGACAAAAATATATCTATAGTGAGAAGAGTACAACTATTGGGCTTTAGTGAAGTGACCCGGTAGTTAAAATGAATGTTGATTAATTCAGTTAAAAGAGTTTAGTCAATTAATCTCGGATCGTTGGAGCTCATGATCTGTACATCCATAGGTCCCCTACTAGCCCTAACGGGCTAAATCTTAGAATAGTATGATGAGAAGATTTGAAACGTTCAAATTTGAATTACGGAAATTATTAATTATATATGATATAATTAAACGTTTAATTAATGAATT
The DNA here is from genome assembly GCF_027475165.1 of Benincasa hispida. NCBI lineage: Eukaryota > Viridiplantae > Streptophyta > Magnoliopsida > Cucurbitales > Cucurbitaceae > Benincasa > Benincasa hispida. The sequence continues at coordinate 63,429,749 of NC_143482.1, forward strand.
AAACGAAATTGAAAAATTGAAAAATATTTAAATATGATTAAATATTAAATACATGAATATGGATTCATGTTTTGGAATAAGTGTTATATTAATTTAATAGTTGATATTAAATTTATTTAATTATTTATTTAGAATTAATTTTGTTTAAAATTAATTAATTTTGTTTAAATATTAATTATAGAATTAATATTTAGTAAAATTAAATTTCTTTTTTAAATTTGAAAAGTGTGTTTTCAAATTAATATGGTTTTTATAGAAAAATCATTAAAATTATAATTTAGGGTTGAGTGGGTTTTTCCCACTTCATCGACTATCTAATACACCTTCAATTCCACTAACTAATTGAGGTATTTGGTGTCAAAAAGTTGGGCAATCTGATGGATGATGAAGTGAATTAAAAACAAATTCACTTTGTTGAGATAAGGGTTCATACAATTCACATCTTTATGAAGAAGGAGTCTTCATCTCCAAGACACCAAAGGACTCTCCAATGTCCAAGAATTCCCAAAATTCACTCTCATTTTGGATTCCACAATCTAATATAAGGGTCAAGAGGATAGTAGGGAACATCTTGTGGTTGTCTACATCAAGTTCTTGATGAATTTCGAGCTGAAGAGTTGTTGATTTGGAGAATTCTTCAAAGGTATTTTTCAGAAACCTTATGATTTTGCTATGTACAAGCATGCTTTAAATCTAAAATTAATGTAGTTAGATTGCTTAAGATCCGAATTGCTTCCGCATGTTGATTGTCAATACCATCATATAGCTAGTAGGAATGTCAAGCCAGGCTCAAGGAGATTAGTGCTTGTTTGGGGGTTAATCACGTGCAATCTTTCAGGCTTTATCTAGGTCTCCCTTCTCATAATAACCAAAAAATGTCAATTTTTTAAAGATGTTAAGATTAGGGATTGGAGGGTTGTCCAGAACTGGAAAAGTGAAATGTTCTCTACAGGTGGCAAAGAAGTATTGCTTAAGGCGGTGGTCTAAGCTATCCCTGGCTACTATGTGAGTTATTTTAAACTCTCGGAAAGTTTGTATAAGAAGCTAAGTGCAATATGTAACTGGTTTTGGAGGGGTACCTCTGAAGAAAAGAAGAAAATCCATAGGAGAAGTTGGAAACAATTTTGTGTAAGTAAGCAAGAAGTGAAGAGATCGGATCCCATAACGGAAGCATTGTGAACGTCTTGCATTCTGCAAATCGATTTTCACATAAAGACAATAGTAAACTAAAAACATAATATGCATAATATAAACATGTAAATAGCATGCTTTAGGGAAAAAATTAGAACCATCTCACGTTTTTAGATTCTCAAGTTCCAAGAACGATCCTCTCGAAAAGTCGACGAACAACTCCTCCAACGATCTTGATCATGAACGATTTCTTGAACAGTCTTGAACATGGCCACGAGAGTAGCCTCGTTATTTTCTAGGATTCCAATAGAAGGATAGGTGGTATCTAACTATTGGATGAGGGTGAGGAGAAAAACTTTTGGAAAGTAGAGAGAATTTTCTTTGTGGCTGCTCGACGCTAAGTAGGTGCCGCTAGTTCTACCTAACCTGAAACAAACAATATTTGTAAAACTCAAACATCGACCTAAACTAACTCATAGTTAAAGTGAAAGTAAGAGGTCAAGCCACAGTGAAATGTTATTTAATCTTTTCTTTAACCAAGCTTAACTATAAAAGCTATAAAACGAGGGTTTGATTAAGACAATAAACATGCTAAAAATCAAAAGATAAAGGATAGTTGTAACCAAGTTCAGAACAATCTTGTTTTTAATCCAAGTTAGACGTTCATTGCAATTCTTATCATTGAATTCTACAAATTTAATTCACAATCGGATTAAGCACACAACTACTGAACTAGATTAAACTAGTCTCTATAAAGGCAGACAAGTAGCAATAACCTAGTCAAGAAAGCGTCTTAATCAACGATTAAGGTAGGATAGCCCTAACCCTAATCTATCTACATGCTTCTACCTCTATTGGGTTCCTTAGTGTCCATGTAGAAGAGAAAACACATACATTAAGTTCTAGGATTCAATTGCATCGATTAATTGTTAAGATAGCTTATTCAATTAACCAAAATTTCTCCAAATCTAGTAATTAGTGTATCTTAGGATAGTCAGCCATTCAACACACAATTACTATTGCCTCTTTGGTGAAAACATTAAAAGCAACGTATTCAATCATGAGTGAATGTGATAAAACCAAGTATCTAGACTAAACATGCTCAAGATATAGATCATTCAACATACTTCAAGAATTAAAAACAAATTCAAGAATGCCCAAATTCAGATTGATAATAATAATCATACTAATAAAGTAGAAAACTCAAAAGAATTTGCAAGAACTCTTGAAATAGAAACAAGATTGAATTACTTCACAAATCCATAGATAAATTCATGAAGAATTACAAGTTATGGATTACAACTAAAAAAGAAATCAAATCTAGCCTAGGTAGGAAACAAAATTACCATAGAGACTAATTGATAGAGAGAAATTCTAGCCTCCATCGAAATCGTGCTTCCTCTCCTCAGTAAAAATGAAAGAAAACTATTTATAGTTGTAGAGTAGCATCACAACACCAAGGCCAGCGTTGCAACGCTAAGTCGTAAAAAAGCCAAGAAGCTTGGGCTAACATTGTAACGCTGCGCTGATACTTGGTTGTGCAAGATACGTGAGATGAATCGTATCAAAATCCAGAGCGTTGAAACGTTGTGGGGAGCATTGCAACGCATCAAGCTTTTGCAGCAAAAAGTGAGCGTTTTGTCTTCAACTTGATACTCGATGCACGATGGTTTTTACTTGATAGCATTTACTCAATGACCTTTTTAGTAATTACTCGCTGACACTCGATTACACGATGATCGATTATACTCAATGATATTCTGTTAATTACTCAATGACAATTTACTCGATTATTCGATTGTTGATTATACTCGATTACTTGATGGTACTCGATGATACTCGATGACAATTTTGTAATTTTCTGATTCTCTTCAATTTAGTTGATTTTCTTGGTAATTTTTTATCCTTTTGGCACGACTTTCTTGTAATGACTCCTAAACACCTTGGGGGCCGTTTTATCTACAAAATTAGCATTAAACTAAATAATCAGCACTACTTAGGATTTACCTTCAATGAAATCTTCCAATTCACTTGTGTTGTGTGTTATAAGTGTCTCATCAAAAAGGTCATAAGGAAGACTTTATATAGAGAAAGATCAAAACATTTTCCTAGTCATTTTCCTATTTCACATTTTGCACAATTAATTAAATAACACTTATTTAATTAATTACCACAATTCAATAAAAATTATTTAATTAATTTGCACATTGATTAAATAACTATTTATACATTAAATCCAATTTAATGTATATATATATATATATATATATATATATATATATATATATATATACACACTTAATTATCATAAACATCATATGTATATGTGCAATACCTTTCTATTAATTAATTCTTTGTGAATCTAATTCACTTGAATTAATTAATTGAATCTTATTCAAATGTTTCTTTCCAATTTAATTTGAATTATAGATCATATCCATAATCAATTACAATTAATCATATTAAGATATAATTTCCTCGAATTGAGTTGAACAATTCAATCATCCCTATTTAATATCCTTTAGTGAGTTAACAAGGGGATCTGGTGGACCTATAGATCGGAAGCTCCAACGATATGAGAATAATTGACTAAACTCATTAACCGAGTTAATCAATATTCGTTAACTGTGGGTACACTCCACTAAAGACCCATGGCAGAACTATTCTCACTACAGATATATTCATGTATCCATGGATATAGACCAATAACAACAAGTTAGTCTTTCATGAGTGTTCGTAACTCCAACTGGGTCAAATTATCGTTTTACCCTTAGGTTACCTCTGACTCCTTAAGTACCAGTGTTGCTCTAATGAACAACCTGTTTATGGTCCAACCAATAAACGAAACCCCTCTAGGGGTTAATGAAAGGGTAGAACCCTTTGTTCAAGTTTCAAAGACACCACTTAAGGGAACACTCATCTACTTACCTTGAAGACGGGAAGGAGTGAATTCCATCTTATATTATTATGTTTCTAGCTCCCCACTCGATCTTGTCCCTAAAACGATAGACATATTGAGTCGACGAACTGGCCACCCTTACTTATACAAATCAAAGGACAATCCCTCGTGAACAGGAGTTCATAATATACTCAAGACTAAGACTAAATTGCCTAGGTCATCATATTGAAATAGGAACCTAACTAGTTAATGATGTTACATCTAGTGGTTACTATTTCGCAGTCCGAGCTTATGCAAACTCATTGTATAGAATACCCATACTCGCATTCGTGTAGGAGCATTGTGTCTGTATCAAATACAAAGTGTGTCGTATCCATAATGTCATCAGGATAAGATACCCAACCTTATCCTTATACTATAGACCCTTTAGGTTGTATCTTGAACATTGATCCCTAATGTCTCCACATACAATTCAAGACTCATAACATAGCTTTGGATGTTAGTTTATTGGATTTAGGGTTATTAAGACAAAATAGAAAACAACAACTCTTTATTGATGACGGTCAATTAATAATATTTATTACTATCTACGAGTTTTAGGGCATAAAACCCAACAAGAAGGTGGATTGGGTTTTAGAGATTTTAGAATTTTAACCAAGCTATGTTGGCTAAGCATAGTTGGAACATTGTTAAAAATCCTGATAGTCTTCTGTCTAGAATCTTGAAGGGTCGGTACTTTCCTAACTATTCTTTCTTAAAGGCGAAACTTGGATCCAATCCTTCCCTTACTTGGAAAAGTATTCTTTGGGGGAGAGATCTGTTTCTCAAAGGATACATATGGAAAGTTGGAGATGTTAGACATATTTTAATTGTAGATGACCCATGGATTCCCAAGTCCAGGAATCATAAACTGTATGTAATAAAAGATGATTTTATGTAAAAGCAAGTGGCTGACTTGATTTCTCCTTATGGTGCTTGGAATACCGACCTTGTCAAAGAGGTGTTCTTTCATCATGATGCAGAAAATATTCTTAATATTCCTTTGGGTAGTCGTCTTGGTGAGGATGATATTATTTGGAGCTTGGATAACAAAGGAATTCGTTTTCTGAAAAGAGCTTATCATTTAGGGAAAGACTTAGTTGATTCTCTTTTGGCTTCTCAATCGTCTAAAGGAAAGCTTTCAAGTTTTTGAAGAGTTGTGTGGGAGTATGACGCGCTACCTAAGATCAAAATAGCAGGATGAAAAATTACTAATGATATAATTCCCACAACGAATAATCTTCTAAATAAAGGGATTGCTACTAACCTATTTTGTCCTTTTTGTAGGGTGCATTTGGAAACCACGTGTCACTTCATATAGGAATGTAACGTTTCTAAGAAGATTTGGAATACCTTTTTCCCCTCTAATGTTTGTGTGTTTTTTGTGAGTGTTTAAAGGAGATTAATCCTAGAGAGCAGTTAGGAAAGAATACTGGAATACCTTTTTCCCCTCTAATGTTTGTGTGTTTTCTGTGAGTGTTTAAAGGAGATTAATCCTAGAGAGCAGTTAGGAAAGATTCTCACTCTTCTGTGGAGTATTTGGAACCAGAAGAATGCGATTTGCTTAAATCAAGGGTCTTCAAAAGAGAAATCTATTATTCATGCTATGGAATCTTCGTTGGAAGCTTTTTCCGGGAGGTCTCCTCCTCCCCTTCTCTCCCCCCCCCCCCCCCCCCCCTTTTGAGCTTCATCCGGAGAAGAGCGGGTGGAAATCTCCTGAGGAGGGACATTGGAAGCTCAATGTGGATGCGACTTGGTCAGAATTTCATCAAATCGGAGGTTTGAGGTTCGTGATCATCTTGGAAAGCCAATTATGAGAAGTTGCAAGTTTTTGAACCACGACTGGGGAGTCAAAGTTTTGAAAGCTAAAGATGTGGTGGTTGGTTTGCCTAAGTTAGAGAGGATGTGGCATAGACTAAACCTGAAAGGATGGAATTCCCAAAGCGGAAGCGTGTGAACGCATTCCTGTCTATAATTTCATTTTTACAGAACTTTACAATGCAGAGTAACAGAAATAACGGATAAACAATAGAGATCTTAAACATGCTTCTATTGAGAAAAATCAAAGAGGAAAGGGAAATGTCACTAACCCTTGAAGAACCGTATTCTCACTTCCTCTCCATAGAAAGATATCACGAACCTCTCCCGCTTGTCACGATCACAGTAAGATAACAACACAACAAACAATATCACAACGAGGACATCACCACAATGTTTTCCTCGTTATTCTCAAGATGAGAATTATGCACAGTTTCGTGGGCTTACCTTTTAATTTTGGTGAAAAAGGGAGAGAGTTTTGGTTGAAAGAAAATAACACAGATGAAAGAGGAAAAGGAAGATGATCAAGAGAGCTCTGTGATTCAAAATCATGTTCTGTCTAAAAAGTCTCCAACTTCCTCATATTATTATGAGAGAGAGTAGTTAATTAAATAACTCCCTTGGTAGTTATTTAATTTGAAATTCAAATTCAAATTTTGAATTTTAATATATATACTAACTACTTTAATATATATATATATATATATATATATATATATAAAACATATAACCTATAATTTATATTATAGTACATATAATATAACTTAATATAACCTATAGTTTATATTTCTCTCACATAACCTATAATATTAATACGAGTCATATTCATATTAATTTTTAACCTATAGTTTTTATATGAATCATATTCATATAATTAATATTTGGATCATATTCAAATATTTATTTCTCTCATTAAAACTTTATATTATAATGTATTGCATATATTATATTAATTGTATCATGTACAATTGATTCATTTTAATTAATTTGAACAATTCAAATTAATCCAAAATAAATTTGATTTTTATTAATCCTTATTGAGCTAACAATGAGATCTTATGGACCTATAGATTGAAATTCCAATGATGGGAGATTAATTAATTAAGTTCTTTTATTAAGTTAATCAACCTTCATTAACTGTCGATTATTCTACTAAAGACTGGCTGCACTCTTTGCACTATAGATATATTTCTGTATCTATTGGATATAACCAATCAACAGCGCGTTGACCATTCACAAATTGCTCGTAAGTACAGTTGGATCAAAATTATCATTTTACCCCTGTAGTTACATCTAACTCTTTAAGTACCAATGATCCCTCTAATGAACAATTAGTCACAGTCCAATTATAACTGAACTTCTCTCGTGCTAGGAGAGAATGTGGTGCCATATTGTTCAAGACCAGCAATTAGCCATTAGGGGAACAATTTATCTACTTACCTTAACAATCGAGAAAGAGTGAATTCCTTTTTGTGTAGTTGTGTTCCCATCTCCTCAATTAGATGAATTCCCAAAATGGTAGGTATATTGAGTTTGGTCACTCTCACCCATGCAGATAAAAGAACCACAATCATAGGCAGGAGTTCGCAACTTACTCAGGATTAAGGTCAAGTCATCTATGGTCATCCTGGTGAAATGTAAGTCTCTCATAGCAACAATGTTATAAAGAGAGACTTATTCATTTCGTGGTTTGGTCTTATATAAACTCTTTGTATAGGATACCCCTGCTCACATGTCTCCACAAGAATGATCAGGATCATATCATTTTTATCACTTTACAACAATTGTAACAATTACAAAGTTGGTCGTATCCATAGTGTGACCAAGATAAGGTACTCAATTTTATCCATCTACTACAGACCTTTCAGGTTATTACTTAAACATGATCCACTTGTATGTCTCCATATACATGTTTAAGCTTCATTAAAAAAAACCTTGGATCTTAGTTTATTGGTTTTGGGTTAATGCAACTAAATGTCAAATAAAATAATACTTATTTTATTGAATAAATAATCTATTTGTACAAAGTTTACAAACTACAAGACCACGAGATTTAGGACATCAACCCCAACAGAACCCTCCAATGGAAGTCGAGTCTGATTCTTTGAAGGTGATTAGACTTTTGAATAATATGGATTCTGATTTGTATGAAGTTGATATTTTTGTAAAGGAGGCTATTAACCTTGCTCTTTTTGTAAATATCTATCATTTTTGTAAGATACCTAGAGAGAAGAACTAAGTAGTCCATAACTTAGCTTCTTTGGCTCCCTCTTCTAGGTCGTCTTGGATCTCGAAAGATGTCTTTCCAACTTTTGTTCTTCCCCTAATTCTTGAAGGAGATTGATGTTTTTCGTGTTTGTTAGCTATACTTATTTCAATTTTTGCTTGTATGTTTTCAAAAAAAAAAAATAATGATAATTGTATCAAATTAACTTTAAACTTTCATAAGTATATTAATTAATTAAGTCCTGAACTTTCATGAGCATATTAGTTTAAACTCTACGCTTTCATAAGTAAATAAAACATAATAGAAGATTTAAATTGATACACTTAAGAAACTTCAAGGTTTAAATTGTTGCATTTATGAAAGTTCAGGGTTTAAATTGATACAATTATTAGGTTGAGGTTTAAATTGATATACTTATGAAAGTTCGTGATTTAAATTGATACAATTATTAGTTTAATGTTTAAATTGATACAATCTCAAAATTTAGAAGTGTATATTTACCCAAATAATAATAAATAGACAAAGAATTGAATTCCAGGTGTAAAGTAAGGTTGTAACATGGTTGTCTGATTCTCATTCCAACAAAAATGTTCTTATAACCAACATGATTTTGCCTTTTTCTTTTTGGATTTAGTCTATTTACTGTAGGATATGTTTAACCAATTGCTTATAGGAGGTTGAACATTGGATTTTTTGACAAGAATAATCAACATCATAATTAAAGAAACATATATCTTAAACCTATTTACAAATTATTGAGGTATCTAAACATAGAGTCCCTTACTTATTACATTACATGCACGTGTAAAAGTATAGAAAGTTAATTAAAATACATCGTATTGTTCGATAAACGTCATAGTGAATCATTCTTTAGTTGATGATATTTTTGTTTATTATTGATATTTGAATTACCTTTCTTTACAACAATATTTTAATTTCTCATACAAAATAACAATATTTGAATTATCTTAATATAATTAAATTTTAGTTTTAGTGACTTAGTAAAGTATATGATGCCACATCTAAGTTATCAAAATAAAATAAAATAATTAAACTTAAATTAAACTCTAAACCAAATTAAACAATTTAAATAAAAATTAGATATAACACAAATGATATTTATCCAAACAATAATGTATGAACATAGTGTTCTAAATTTAAAAGAGTAATACACCAATCAAAATTTTGCTTAAGTCTTATTTTTTTTTAATGAAAGTGAAAATAAGTGTCAATGTTGTTGATTGAATGATTTACAGAAGTTGGAAAAAAAAAAGTTTTTTAAAACAGTAGCACTAAAAAAAATCCATGGTCTTTTAGAAACATTGCAACAATCCACAAGTGCATTTTTTTTTTTTTTTTTTTTTTTTGAAAACTAAAGAGCAATTGATGAACAACTTTGTAGTTTCCTTATCAAAATTTTTAATTAAAACTTGTTTTTCTTTGGTGATGAGTTCAAATGCTGCCTCAAGAATGAAAACTATGGTAAATAAATCCAAATCAAATAATTATCAATGGGAACCAAATAACTAGTAATTTTAGTAATAAGTAATTTCATTAGGTTACTTATGCTTAGTTGCTTTAAGAATATGCCCTTGACCTTGACATTAAAGAGGTTTGAATTTCTTTGTCTAGATAGCACATTGAAGCCCACAATGAAGTCTAGCTCATTGATTTATCAGATTTACTTTTGCATAATTCTATTATTCATTGTAAATAATTTTGTTATTTTCTCAATTCTATAAATATTTGTACTTTTTTTTTTTTAATATTTATTGAGATCATTCAATGATAATATACTAAATTTCAACATGGTATTAGAACAGTATCGTCTAACCTCAAATTTTTTTTGCTCTCTCTCAATAATAGCATGGCAACTTCTAAATGCTATTTCAAAATTCCAGGACAATACTTAGGTCCTACAAATCAGTCCAATAAAAATCCAATCTGCATTGATGGAAACTTCAACCTACCTTAATAGAAATGCAAACTATATTCAGATTCAGGAGAAACTAATCATATTACAGATGACTTGATTAATCTTAATTTAAGTATTAAGTTTTCGAGGGGACAGCAAATTCAAACAACCAATGGCTCAGGTTTGTTTATTCTCTATCTTGACATTCTCCACAAACTTGTTAAATCAAAGAGAAAATATTTTTTTGGTCCTAGGTTTTGGGTCTACTTTATATTTGTTTTCTAGGTTTTAAAATGTTATACAATTGGTCATTAAGTTTTGAGTTGTGTTCCAATTTAGTCCCTAAGTTTCAAAATGTTCTGATTTTACATTTGAGATTTGAGTTTTGTTCTAATTTGGTCCATAGGCTTAAGATTTTACATTTTTAATCTCGATTTTCACTAAATACTCACTTTTAGTCATTGATATCAATTTCTATTAATTAACTAAAAATAACTATGAAGTGAAATTTTAAATTTAATTTTAGGAAAAAATATCTTTTTGGTCCTTAGGTTTTAGGTCTAGTTTCTATTTAGTCCCTAGGTCTCAAAATGTTACCCATTTAGTCCTTAAGTTCGGTTTCAATTTAATCTCTTGGTTTCAAACTGTTATAATTTTACTATTGGCTTTTGAGTTTTGTTTTAATTTTGTTCCTAAATTTCAAGATTTACATTTTTAATCTTGATTTTTCACTAAATACCTATTTTTTATCTTTAGTTAATTAAGTTTCACTATTTTTCATCACGTTTAAAATTAAATTTAAATTTTCATTTTATAATTATTTTAAATTAATTAGGAGACATCGACTTCAATGATTGGAAGTGCGTATTTAATGAAAAAATAAAGTTAAAAATGTAAAATCTTGAAATCTACGAACCAAATTGAAATAAAACTCAAATCTCAAGTGTAAAATGACAACATTTTGAAACTTAGGGACTAAATTGAAATCAAACTAAAAATTTAAGGACTAAATGTGTAACATGTTAAAACCTAAGGACCAAATATAAACTAGATCCAAAACATAAGGACCAAGAAGATATATTTTTTCTTAATTTTAAGAGTGATAAAAATAGTAAAACTTACTTAATTATAATTCTTTTAATGATTTAATTTATTAACATAAATTAACACTAAAAATAGAAAATAAGTAGTTAAGGAATAATCGAAGTATAGAGAAATCTTGTAACATAAGTACCAAATTGAAGTAAAACTCAAATGTCAAGGGTAAAATTATAGTATTTTGAAACCTAGGAACTAAATAAAAGCTATACCCAAAATTTAGTAACCAAAAAGATCTTTTTCCCTTTAATTAAAAAGAAAAACATATATATAGTAATTTCATGACTTTTTCATGACTTTGCTAACCTGAAAATAAAATAATTCATTAAAAATATAGTTACTGTTGTGAATTTGAGGAGCATAACAAGAATACGGATATGGAGAAAATATAATATAATAATAATATATTATAAAATAAATAAAATATGATATATAAATAAAATAAAATAAAATAAAATAACAAATTATGAAATAAGAAAATTTATCTAAAATCTCCACTTTCTCCAATTTTCATCGATTTTACCCAATGTGTCTTTCAAAACCTACAAAATGCCACTATTTATAAGCAATTTGGCAAGTAGAAGATGGATTACATGGACACTAATAATGTGTAATGTTGAGACACATGGACTACACTTTGGGAAATGGGGGCATGACAGATGGTCAATGGACACTAAGGATGAGCATTTAATGGGCATCTATTATCATAATATTTATAATACTCCCCCTTAGATGCCCATTATATATATGAAATATGCCTCGCTAAAACCTTACTAAGAAAAAATCCAATGAGAAAAAAAAATCCTAATGAAGGGAAAATAGTACGTATTTCATATAATTTATATTCCTAAGAAGTATATTTACTTCCCTTATGGAAACATCACTTGAAATCTCTGAATCCTCACATTCCAATTTTGTGCACATGTTTTTCAACGGTTGCGGTAGGTAATATCTTTGTAAATAAGTCTATCAGGTTATCTTTCGAACAAATTTATTGTACAGTGATGCCATCATTTTCTTCAAGATCACGAGTGTAGAAAAGCTTTGGTGAAATATTCTTTGTTCTATCTCCTTTAATATATTCTTCTTTGATTTGGGATATGCATGTTGTCTTGTCTTTGTATAATATCGTTGGAAGACTTTTACTAGAAGAAAATTCACATGTTCTACGAATGTGTTGAGTCATTGATTTTAGCCATACACATTCTCGACTAGCCTCGTGAATTGCAAGAATTTTAGTATGATTTGAGGAAGTAGTCGTTATGGTCTGTTTCACTGATTGTCATGATATAAAAATTCTTTTCCATGTACTAAGTAACATGTTTAAGATCTAGCTTGTATGAGTTAGATAACTATTCTGCATCTTCACAACCAACTAGATCATAATTAGATTTATTAGAATAAAATAAATCAATGTAAACTGATTTTAAAGTAAAACATATGATATGTTTAACTCTACTCCAATATCCTCCTTTTGGAGGAATATCATATATGTAACAAAATTATTGAAAAATACTATAAAGTGCAATGTATAAACTTGTCAAGCTATAAAATAAGGCACTTATTTCTCAAAATTTATGGTTCTTCAAGACCTAACATTCTTCATCATCTTTTTGAGATCAGATGATATATCATTTTCACATCAAGTGAATGAACCACCATAGGAGTATTCAATGATGTACATAATCTACAAAAGATCTTTAATGTATAAATTAACGCAATTCCATTTGCTCTGTGTTGTATTTGCAAGCTAAGACAAAATTTATCATCTCAATTTCTTTCTTCATAAATTCTATTGTCTTTGAAATCTCTTCAGGAGTTTCTGCTCAAATTATCAACATATAGTAAATTTCAGGTTGTGATTTCTTTATAAAAGGACATGGACAAATAGGTTTATTTTTGTACCCTCATACCATCAAATATTGAATAAGATGATTATATCACATTCGTCGAGAATATTTTATAAGAATCTCTATGATATATATATATATATAATCCTCTGATATTTGAAGTATAAGATTATGATACCTTTAATTCTTCAAGAATTTTTATAAATATATATCATTATTAAGAGATTCATATAAATATGGTATGACTACATCTATAAGATGTAGATTAAACTTTTCATACACAATCAGATAAATTGAATATCTCATGGTTTTGTATATCGACCATTAGAGAATATGTTTTCTCCTAATTAATACCAGTCTATTGCGAGAATTATTGTGGGATCTGTCTCGCTTTATATCTTGTGACTTCGGTCTATTTGTTTTACAAATACTCCACTTGTATTCCACATGTTTAACATTCTCAAATATTTGAACTACTAGTCCTCATGATTTAAAAAATGAGTTTATTTATATTGGATTGTTTCTTTCCACATAAGTCAATCATTTCTATGTCGATATTTTTCATACTCACTTTCATAAATAATATCGTGAATAACATTGTATGCAAAAATGTTGTCAACTTATATGGTTCTATAATTTATTGAGATGTCATTATTATCCTTATGAGTACTCATATCTAAGATTTCTTTCAGATCATCCATATTCTTAACTGAGTCATTTATTGACTATTTCTCTTTCAAGGACTTTTATCTTTGTAATCGAATGATCTATCATGCTTTTGGCATGTCCCAGACTCATTAATGACAACTTACTACATTTAATAGAGCATTTGTAGCTGGTATATATGTCTTAGTAACTTTCTTAGCATTTATAAATGCATCTGGTACTCATTTGCTATATTTGCAAATGAATTATTTTTTGAACTTCAGGTTCACATTGATTTGTACGAGATCTAAACGAGACAATAACGATGCATTCCATGTAATTTCTTTTTCCAACTTTTTTATTTACTCCCCTAATGTTGGAAATTTTATCTCATTAAAATGGCAACCAGTAAATCGTGTAGTAAATACATCACCCATCAGGGATTCAAGATATTTAATAATTGATGGGAATCATATCCAACATATGTTCCTAACCTCCTTTGAGGACCCATCTTAGTAGTTGTGGTGGAGTAATTGGAACATATACTGCACATCCAAAAGTTCTTAGATGGAAATATCTGGCTCATGGTCATAAGCTAATTGTTATAGCAAGTACTTTTGATAAGCTACTAGCCTAATACGTACGAGTGACGTTGCATGAAAAATAGCATGTCCTTATACAGATGTAGGAAGCTTAGCTCTTATAAGCAATAATCTAACAATTAACTGCAAACGTTTTATGAATGATTCTGCTACACCATTTTGTGTATGAACATGAGCTACATGATGTTCAACACTTATCCCAATTGACATACAGAAATTATCAAAAGTCAGGGATGTAAATTCACCAGTATTATCAAGACGAATGATCTTAATTGTATAATCAGGAAATTGTGCTCTTAACTTAATTATTTGAGCAAGTAATCTTGCAAATGCAAGATTTTGATTTGATAATAAGCACATGCGTGACCGTCTGTTGGATGCATCTATTAATACGATAAAATATCTAAATGGTCCACTTGGTGGGTTAATAAGTCCATATATAACACCATGAATTCGATCTAAAAATGTAGGGGATTCAATTCTCACTTTAGCTGGTGATGGTCTAATTATCAATTTTTCTTGAAAGCAAGCATCACATGATAATCCATTAGATTAAAGAATCTTCTGGCTCTTCAATGAGTGTCCATTTGAATTCTCAATATTTTTCTCATCATTATAGACCCTAAATGACCTAATCTGTCATGTCAAATTGTAAATATGTCTGGATTCATGAACTTTAGGTTCATCGTTGCATATATTTCAATTACTTGTATATGAGTATAATATAATCCAGAAGATAAAGTAGGAAACTTTTCTAATATACGTTTTTCATATGAGACAGTAGATATGATATAAAGATACTCTATATTATTCTTTCTATCAGTCTCTATATGATAACCATTACAACGTATATCTTTAAAACTAAGCAGATTTCTCTTTGATTAACTAGAGAACAATGCATTGTCAATTGTAAATTTTGTTCCTCTGGGCAAAATAATATTTTCTTTTCCAAAGTCTTTAATCAAGTTTGCAAAACCTGATATCGTATTGACTTTTGCTTCCAACATTGTCAATTTGGATAAATATTTTCTACTTGTAAGTATTGTATGAGCAATTGCACTGTCTGCTAGACATAGATCTTCTTTATTCATTTTTTAGTCACTCAACATATGAAAATGATCCAGGTTTCTTCATTAAAAGAAAATAATTACAATAAGAAAAACACCATTTGGAATGCACAAAGGTTAATATCTACTAAGAGGGAAAAAAAACATGGACGTGAATAAAAAAACAACATAAGTCTAGATATTTTCAAAATCAAAAGAAACACTTGATGTTCCATCAATTCTACTGATTTTCTCTTCAAAAGATTCAAAGAAGTCCGCCACATCCGTCATTATCCTTGTCAAAATTTGCTTCCACATTTTTCTCTTTTTCCTTCAGGGATGCTTGATAAAAATCAACTAAGTGTTTTGACGTACGACAAGTGCGTGACCATTACCCAGTGATTCTACATTGGAAGCATTTATTTTCAACACTTTTTGAACTCTTATCTTGTAGAGTTTTTCCTTTTTGATCATCATTTTGTGTGGTTCTTTTGAAATTTGAATGATTAGTACAACCACCATAAAAATAATAATTATTTCTTCCTCTGCCACAATCACGACCTCGACTACGACCACAACCTCGACCACGATTATTAACATTCATAGCATTCACTTCAGGAACTGGTGTTGTTTTAGTTGGTCGAGGTTCAAGATTTTTCATCAATAACTTGTTATTTTGTTCGGCCACGAGAAAACGTGAAATTAGTTCAAAATACTGTTTAAAATTTTTCTCTCAATATTACTACTGTAGGAGCATATCCGAAATATAGAAAAATGTCTTATCTAACCTATTTATTTAAAATTTTGGAGCCTCAAGTGCATCCATTTACGACGAGCTTTAGGAAGAAAATTTGTTTTCTTATGATCACATTTTTATGGCATCCAAGTGTATTTTGGCACCAAACACTAATGACAAATAATTATTACCATTAATACCAAATGCTACAAATTCTAATTTTATAATTTGTTCATAGTAACACTATTACAAAATATTATAATTATATTAAAATTTTAATATATATCAAATATGTAAAACAATCTTTAATTTATTAATTATAACGAAGAGAGAAAAATCGACATACCTTTAGGACCTACCTTCAGCAGGAGAAATGAAAGAAGCTCGTGCTGACAACGTGTTGTGAACTTGAGGAGTACAAGAGGAATACGGATATGGAGAAAATATAATATAATAGTAAAATATAATAAAATAAATAAAATATAATCTATAAATTATTAAATTAACAAAATATGAAATAAAGAATTTCTCTAAAATCTCCTCCAATTTTCATGAATTCTACCCAATGTGTGTGTCTTACAAAATTTACCAAATGTTACTGTTTATAGGCAATTTGGAAAGTTTGGAGGTGGATTACATGATGTGTAATATTGAGACACATGGACTATACTTTGAAAAATGGGGTATGACACATAGTCAAGAGACACTAAACATAAGCATCTAATGAGTATCTATTATCATAATATTTATAATATTTACGTGAATATGTAGCCATGAGCCCAAGACTTATTATATAAATAGAAACTAATTATCACTTTTTTTTAGAAAACTTATTATCAATTAAGACAGTTTTATGAAACCATAATATTTTAATTTAATTCCTCACATCATCCACGTCGGTGGTGAGTATTCTTACCTATCATGCGGGCGACCTGGGTTTGATCCCTAACAACGACATTGTATTTTTATTTTTCTTTTTTCTTTTTTTCCAAAATTAAATTTAAATCTTATTTGTTATAAATATATCAAATTAGGTGTAATGTAGATGTCCATTATTAGTATCATTGACCATGTGTCACTTATTCATTACCCATGTATTGTCCACGTGTCTCAAGGTTACACTATTAGTGTCCATGTAATCTATCTCTTCCTGCCAAATTGCCTATAAATAGTGGCATTTGGTGGATTTTGAAAGACACGCATATTGGTGATCAATCCAAAAAGATTGGAGAAAGTGGAGAAATCCATACTTTGTTATTTTATTTAATTTTTGTTATTTATTTATTTTATACATTTATATATTATATTATATTTATTTTAATATTTGTTTATTTATTAAATATTATTATTATATTATATTTTCTACATATTCATGTTTTAGTTGTGCTCCTCAAATTCATCACACATTATTAGCACGAGCTCTTATCGTTTTCCTCGCTAAAGATAGGTCCTAAAGGTATGTCGATTTTCTCCTCTTTGTTATAATTGATAAATTTAACGTTATTTTTCATATTTAATATCTATTAAATTTCTAATATAAATACAATATTGTATGATAGTATTGCCATGACAAATCTCACAAAATTAGAGTTTGTCGCCCTTGATATTAACGACAGTAATTATTTGTCATGGGTACTTGATACCGAAATCCACCTGGATGCTATGAATCTTGGAGAGACTATTAAAGAAGGAAATATGACATCCAGTCAAGATAAAAAAAATAAAAAAAATAAAAAAAAGCTATGATTTTCCTTTGTCATCATCTCCATGAGGGATTGAAAATGGACTATATTACAATAAAAGATCTTTGTATCTTGTGAAAAAATTTGAAAGAGAGGTATTATCATTAAAAAAAAAAAAAACAATTATTCTTCCTAAAGCTCGTTAAGAGTGGATGCACTTGAGACATGATTTCAAATCAGCAAGTGATTATAACTCCGTGTTATTGAAAATCAGTTCGAGACTGTTGTTATGCGGAGAGAAAATTACTGATGTTGATATATTAGAGAAGACATTTTCTAAATTTAATATCTCAAATATTCTCCTGCAACAGCAATATCGAGAGAAAAGTTTTAAGCAATATTCTAAACTAATTTCATGTCTTCTCGTTGTCGAACAAAGTAATGAGTTATTAATAAAAAAATCATGAATCTTGACCAATCAGGACGACACTATTCCCTAAAGTGAATGCTGTGAATTTTAATAATAATCGTGGTCGAGGTCGAGGTCGTGACTGTGGTAGAAGAAGAAATAATTATTATTTTCATGGTGATCGTTCTAATTAATCAAATTTCAAAAGAACCACACAAAATGATGATCACAAAGGGAAAACTCCACAAAATAAGAATTCAAAAAGTATTGAAAATAAATGTTTCCGATACATAATGATTACACATTGGTCACGTATCTATCGTACGTCAAAGCACTTAGTTGATCTCTATCAAGCATCCTTGAAGGAAAAAGAGAAAAATGTGGAAGCAAAGTTTGCATATCAGGATAATGACGTATTTGACCCATCTCATATGACAAATTTGGATGTGACGAACTTCTTTGAATCTGTTGAAGAGAAAATTGACAGAATTGATGGAACATCAAGTGTTTCCTTTGACTTTGAAAATATCTAGACTTAATGTTGTTTTTTTTATTCATGGCCATGTTTTTTTTTTCTTCTTAGTAGATGTTAACCTTTGTATATTCCAAATGTTGTTTTTCTTATTGTGATTATTTTCTTTTAATGAAGAAACATGGATCATTTTCATATGTTGGGTGACTAAAAAATAAGTAAAGAAGATCTATGTCTGGCAGACAGTGCAATTACATAGACAATACTTACAAGTACAAAATATTTTTCCAAACAAACAATGTTAGAAGCAAAAGTCAATACAATATAAGGTTCTGCAAATCTAATTGAAGGGTTTGGAAAAACAAATATTATTTTGCCTAGAGGAATAAAATTTACAATTGATAATACATTGTTCTCTAGTCAATCAAAGATAAATCTACTTCGTTTTAAAAATATACGTTGCAATGGTTATTATATAGAGACGGATAGAAAGAATAATATGGAGTATCTTTATATCATATCTATTGTCTCATGTGAAAAACGTATACGGGAAGAGTTGCTTACTTTATCTTCTAAATTACATTATACTCATATACGAGTAATTGAAACATATGCAACAACCTGAAGTTCATGAATCCAGAAATATTTATAATATGACATGACAAATTAGGTCATTTAGGATCTATAATGATGAGAAGAATTATTAAGAATTCAAATGACATTACAATTTGGTATGAAAGATTAGGTCATCCAGGGTCTATAATGATGAGAAGAATTATTGAGAATTCAGATAGAAATCCATTGAAGAGCCAGAAGATTCTTCAATCTAATGAATTATCATGTGATGCTTGCTCTCAAGACAAATTAATCATTAGACTATCACCAGTCAAAATGGGGACTGAATCACCTGTATTTTTAGAACAAATTCATGGTGATGTATGTGGGCCTATTAACCCACCGAGTGGACCATTTTTATGGTATTAATAGACACATCCAGTAGATGGTCACACAAGTGCTTATTATCAAGTCGAATCTTGCATTTGCAAGATTACTTGCTCAAATAATTAAGTTAAGAGCACAATTTCCTGATTATACTATTAAAACCATTCGTCTTGATAATGTTGGTGTGTTTACATCCCAAGCTTTTGATAATTATTATATATCAATTGGGACAAGAGTTGAACATCTTGTAGCTCATGTTCATACATAAAATGGTTTAACAGAATCATTCATAAAACGTTTGCAGTTAATTGCTAGACCATTGCTTATAACATCTACATGGGGACATGCTATTTTGCATGCGGCGTCATTTGTACATATTAGGCCAATATCTTATCATAAGTATTTGCTATTACAATTAGCTTATGGCCATGAGCATATATTTCCTATCTGAGAATTTTTTTTTATGTACAATATATGTTCCAATTGTTCCACTACAACATACCAAGATGGGTCTTCAAAGGAAGTTAGGAATATATATTGGATATGATTCCCCATCAATTATCAAATATCTTGAACCCCTGATGAGTGATGTATTTACTGCATGATTTATTGATTGTCATTTTAATGAGACAAATTTTCCAACATTAGGGGGGAGGAATTAAGAAATTGGAAAAAGAAATTACATGGAATGTATCAATATTGTCTCATTTAGATCCCGTACATATCAATGTGAACTTGAAGTTCAGAAGATAATTCATTTGCAAAATATATCAAATCAGTTACCATATGCATTTATAGGTGCAAAGAAAGTAATTAAGTCACATATACCAGTTGCAAATGTTTCATAACAAATTGATATCCCAACATAAAAGTTGTCACTAATGAGTCTGGAACATGCCAGAAGCGTGGTAGACTAGTGGGTTTTAAAGATAAAAATCCTCAAAATAGAAAAATAATTAATAGTCAAGAAGACTTGGTTGAGGATGGCTCTGTATCAAGGTCACGGTCGATATCGTCACTATCATCAATATCGCCACTATCATCAATAAGAAAACCCGTAGGCTTGTTATCCAGGAACTTGTTCAGAAATACTGTAGTGAAAGGAAGATAGGAGTTTGTCGCTAGGTATTTGACCAAATAGGATCGTCCGGTTCCTATAGAACCTATCACTAAAATACCTCTAGAGGGGGATAGGGCTAAGCGGAGCGAAAAGGGTTTTCCATGAGATGGGAAATGAAAACTATTAGCCCCACACGAGGTTTGTGAATAAGTGATTGTCTGATAATGAGCAAGGAATGTTCGTCTTTCTGCTAAACAGGATGTATTGAACTCATAATTCATTAGATACTTTTTATGAATGTCAACTAAGTATATCAAAACAATCCAATATATCATGTGTTTTCATAAAGTAATCATAGTAAGGATTTGCCATTATAACTATATATGTTTATGACTTAAATATAATTGAGACTCTTGTAGATCTTCCAAAGGCAATAGAATATCATAAGAAAGAATTTGATATGAAAAATCTTGGAAAAAAAAAAATTTGACTTGCAAATTAAGCATTTAGCAGAGGAGATATTTGTTCATCAGTCAACTTATACATGAAAAGTTTTGAAAAGATTTTATATGAACAAAGCACATCCACTGAACATTCTAATGGAGGTTCGTTCACTAGATGTGAAGAAAAATATATTTCGATCTCGAGATGATAATGAAGAACTTCTTGGTCCTGACATACCATATCTTAGTGTAATTGATGCACTTATGTATCTTGTTAATAATACAAGACTAGCTATTGCATTTTTAGTAAATTTATTAGCAAGATATAGTTCTTCTCCAACAAAAAGACATTAGAACAAAATTAAGCATATATTCTGTTATCTCCGAGGAACGATTAACATGGGTTTGTTTTATTCAAATAAATCAAAATTTGATCTAGCCTATGTAAATTCTGGATATTTATCTGATCAAAAGTAGATCTTAAACAGATATTTATGACAATCGGTGAAACAAACCATAACAGTCACTTCCTCAAATCATGCTGAAATTCTTGCAATTCACGAGGCTAGTCGAGAATGTGTCTGGCTAAGATCAATGACTCAGCACATTCATGGAACGTGTGGTTTGTCTTCTAGTAAAAATCTTCCAACGATATTATACAAAGACAATACAGCATGCATATCCCAAATCAAATGATGATATATTAAATGAGATAGAACAAAACATATTTGACTGAAGCCTTTTTACACTCATGATCTTGAAGAAAATGACGACATCACTATACAACAAATTGATTTATTTACAAAAGCCTTACCTACAGCAACCTTTGAAAAACTGATGCACTAACTTTGGAATGCGGCGACTCATAAATCTCAAGTGATGTATCAATGAGGGGGAGTAAATATACTTTTTAAGAGTATCAGATTGATTTTTTTTTTCAGTAGATTTTTTCTAATAAGGTTTTAACAAGACATATTTCATATATAATGGACATCTAAGGGGAGTATTATAAATATGTTAAATAAAGTGTAATGTAGATACCTATTATTAGTGTCCATTGGTCATGTGCTACTTATCCATTATCTAATACGTTGTCCATGTGTCTCAAGATTACACACTATTAGTGTCCATGCAATCTACCTCTTACTTGCCAAATTGCTTATAAATAGTAGTATTTGGTGGGTTTTGAAAGATATATTGGTGATCAATCTAAAAAGATTGGAGAAAGTGGAGAAATATATTCTTTGTTATTTATTTATTTTATATATTTATTTATTTATTTATTTTATTATATATTATTATTATATTATATTTTTTTCATATCCGTGTTTTCATGGTGTGTCAAATTCACAACATTATTTTTATTGTTGTTTTAAATTGGGTTAATTGAATCATCAGCAGTTTCGGTGGGTGAACCCTCATTATTGGCGCATATGAATTGATGAAGCTATGGCCACTGAGATTGAGAAGATCTTCTAAACAAATACTCAAAGTCAAAGATCTCAATTGTCTGTCTTCAGCTTAGGGTTTATTTTTCATCTTTTGAATACCAATACAAAACATTTATCTTTAATAACTTCCTTTCATTTTCATTTGGATATTTCCAGATTCTCAAACAGGAAATTTCTTCCAAATTCACAGAACAGAAAGATTTATTAAAACCATCCAACTTAGATCTATTTAAATATTAGTATTAGTTGAACATAATATTAAAAATCAAGCAATACTTGAATGCAACTTAGGTTTGCACCTAAGTCTATACTCCTTTCTCTACATGTACAAAAAAATATTTTTTTTAATAATTTTTTAAAAAGACGTTTAATGGATCAAGAAAAAAACTTAGATGCATCAGACTATACTCATCTATTGTGCAGCTCTGACTGCACCCAATGAAAAATTGATGTATGTCAATGAATTTTTTTAAAAAAATATATATTAATTTTTTTTCTTTTATTTGTGTTGAGAAATGGAAAATATGGACTTAGATGCAACCTAAGTTGCACCTAAGTATTGCTCATCTACTAATATCTATGATATCTTTTATAAATACTCTTAAAACATTAAAAAAATGTCATTAACTTAGTTGAAAATATGAATATAAATACTAACAAAATTTTTTAAAAAAAAAAAAAAAATCTTTTGGTCCTTAAACATGCACAAAAGAACAATTTAATCCTTCAACTTTAATGATAACAATTTGCTATTTGTATAAAATTTGTAACAATTTAGTCTCTATTATGAAAAATCTCTTCAAAACTAAGTGTTATATAACAATTTAGTCTTTATAATTTATTTTTTTTAAAAAAAAAAGACTTTTGATAAGTTTATTCACCTACATATGTGAAAAGTTACTTTAATCTTAATAATATCTTTCCCAATAAGAACTAAATCGTTATAAATTGTAAAATACATGAATTAAGTTGTTACATATTAAAGTTTGACTAAAATTGTTACTAATTTGAAAATACAAGAACTAAATTATTACTAACTGATTTAAAGTTGAAGTACTAAATTATTACAATCGTGAATGTTTAGGGACCCTTGTATTTTTAACCTACTAATAACAATATCCATATATTAATTTGGAAGTAAAAACAAATTCGTTATTATTCTAAATAATTTTTATAAACTTTTTAACTCACAAATATTTGTTGACAATCAATCAATATTTCATCAATATATACGTAAAATTGAATCTCGATATTTCATTGATCGAGGGAAGAGAAACAAAATTGGGTCATTTTTAATCAGCCTGATAATTTTATGGATGCATTAATATACACTTGTTGAGATGTAAAACTGTAAACTTTACCTATTTTGTCATGTACACTGTTTTTTCAAAATTTCTTCGGACAACAGTGAATGAAGAAGCTGTTGCAACCGGCCAGCACCGGGGCCTGGTGTGACCACCGAATCGTTTCCACGCACAGAGCACGGGTCAGCACCGCCTTCCGAGCTCCCAACACACCATGCCCCCGGTGAAAATCTGCTTGTTCTGCCAAGCAGTTCTTTATCTATCTTGTCCAAGACTGGATCATCCTTGGCAAACTTTCGAGCAAATGGGGCATTGCTATTGACCATTTTATCAAAATCCTTCATCGTCAAAGAGAGTGGATGCTGCTTTGGAGGATTGTCCCAAGCAATGTAATGGAGGTCATGGCTTACTGCTGTGTGGCGAAATTCATCATTGTTGCAGATTACCGTGTGAAAATAGCCCTCAGGCGATGAGAGAAAATTCGTGTAGTACATGAGGATTGTTCTTGGGAGATTATCCCATCCCCATATGCAATACTCGACGAATGATCGTGTCAGCATTACCCATGCCGAACCTACAAATATAATATACGAAACTGAGTTCTAAGAACTAAAAGTTCAGATATTTGAAAGGACTCCAATTAAAGCTACTGAAGAGAAGGACAATCCAAAATACTTGTCCAAACCAACATCGAAAACTCCTTCCCAAAGGCAGCACACAGGGGAAAGACTTTGATTAATTAGCTAAGCAAACAAGCTCCTTAAAAATGCTAATGGTTGGTTACACATGGGGGAATTGCTTGAAGTTTACGGTCAAATGATTCTAGGGAGGCCAACTAATCTATTTAGTACCAAGTTTTGTTTGTTAATGATAATATAACATAGTTAGT
Organism: Benincasa hispida; assembly: GCF_027475165.1. Lineage (NCBI taxonomy): Eukaryota > Viridiplantae > Streptophyta > Magnoliopsida > Cucurbitales > Cucurbitaceae > Benincasa > Benincasa hispida. The sequence continues at coordinate 63,454,407 of NC_143482.1, forward strand.
TCAACTTAAGTTTACAGATGAACCGAAAAACATTACCTTCTAAATACGAAAAAAGACAACCTTGTTTACCATACATCAGAGAACAAATGCACCAACATTCAGATAGTACATGAAAGAAATAGAATACATACTAACCTGTAAACAACTTGAAGGCTGTTGGAAGTGAGCGTCGTTGAGTCGTCCAAGCAAGTTCCGATTTTTTGGATAAGTAAAGTCCTGGATCGATGATGATCGGTTTCCCTCGGTGACTCCTGAAATGATAGATAGATGTTGGTTATCATAGCATTACAACACTTATAATTACTAGATCAGAACAAAACTCCAAGGCATTAACTATTACATACAATTTCCACCCCGCAATCTGCGAATGCTCGATAAAATTGAAATTTCTAGTCAAGTTGGAGAACACATGAAGCAAATCTGCACATTTGAAGAGAATTTAATCACATGGAAATATATTCATCTTCATTCATAGGAACTGGAAAAGATGAAATGATCATAAAGTATTGAACAAGTGCACTAACCATCTTGTGTCATCAATGGATAATCTGAAGCACTTAAATTTATAAACCAGTCCCAATCCAGACTCTCCCTCAACAAAATAGATATCGCTTGAAGCGTGCAAGCAATCATCGTAGGGCCTTTATAAGTAACCAAATTGGATTGAGCCATTACACGCACATTCTCTACCTCATTGAATGTTGAATCAGCCTTAACTAGATTCGTCAGCTCCAGTCTTTCGCGGGGCGGAGCCTCGAGATCCATGTGCAGAACATATTGATTTCTTGGGTGATATACAGCCTGCAAGGTCCTCATCATTCTACGACTATCGCCTTTTGTACCCGAAATTAGATAGGCTAATCTTGGAGGTTCCATTTTCATAATACCACTTGTTTCTTCCAATGAACTTCTTAATTCAGGCTCAATGAAATACCCACTTGAATCCTCCTCTTTTGTAAACGAGATAGCATCAAATGGCAATTGCTCATCGCTTTGTGAAGGAATAAACAGCCCAAAAGTGGCTGTTAGAAGCAGGGTAACTGAAATGAGCAGACTAGCAAAGAATGGAACAATCCATTTTCTATCACTGAACATCCTTCCTGCATGAGAATTCATGTTCTTCCTCATCCATGAGGGATTTAAAAAGCCACCCATATTCGCTTTACGCCCAATCATTCCGAATAATGCTCTTAACCACAGATTGATAACTCACAAAAATACTATTTCTATCACTCACTGCTCTGCCAAATCCTCCAATGCTGTAATTAAAGCGACCGACAACAAATTGGCCAGAATCCCCACTAGCCTTATGTAAGAAGAAGAGGAAAGAATGAAAATCATTCGAAGTATATTCTAATATTGCTCAGAAACAATCAAGACAAGCTCAAAAGTGAAACCCATTTCATATAAACAGCGATCTACCACAAACCGACAGGGCAAATTAAAGAGAAGTAACTCAGAGACTGAAATGGGTGAAGAAGAAAACGGCAAGCATTAAATACAATCAAGTTGAAACGCCAAATTAATCAAAAAGAACAAATAACAGCTAGATTTCCTCAAACAAACTCAGATCTAAAACGATTGAAGTAAAGTACAGAGCAAGTGGCAAGGAAACGCTCAGACGGTGAGCTTCACAGAGCTCATAAGAGAAGAGAAGAAAAAGAAACCCAATAGTTGGGAAATCAGAAAGGGGAGAAACAGAGAGAATCCTTACTGGGTATTTAAAGAATGAATCAGAAACGGCAAAAAGAAAGAGAGAGAGGTGAATCAAATGGGGTTGAAGAAACTGAAAAGCGAAGAATTTTGGGATGGTTATTGTGTGGAATCGATGGGTCAGGAACAGTAGGTGATCGGCCAAAGGAAGAAAGGGAAAGGTAGGGCAAGAGAAAAGAGAGTGAAAATGGAGAAGAAAAGAGCTGACCGTACAGAAATGGCCGATTGAGTGGATTTGGTTTTGCTTCAAATGTTGGCAAAACAGAAAAAGTAATAAATAAATAAATAAATAATAAATAAAGAACACACGGTTTAATCAATTTGTTCTATGAAAAAGAAGAGCAATTTAATTTTTGGTGCCAATACAATACTCGATGATATTATTTGTTTTATCTTTGTTTTACTTCCCCACGCTACCCTCTGGCGCGTTTAGTTCACTCACTAATAAACCAACTTATAAATTTGTAATGTTTAAATGGTTGTTTAAATTTTTTATAAAATTAAAAAAAAAAAACATTATTCTTTTCGTCCCTCAACTTGTATACAATTGATAATTTTGGTATTTAAATTTAGTATTTAACAATTTAATATATATCTTTTAATTTAAGACAATTTTTAAATATAAAAAAATGAGTCAATTTATTTATAAATATATCAAAATGTCATTTATTCATTAGTGATAAATATTCATAGACATTTAGTGATATTTTGCTATATTTGAAAATATTTTCAACAATTTTATCATTTAAAAGAATAATCCTAAATTTTATAATCATCTAATCGCTTTGTATTTCATCATAACGGTCCATTTGCATATTGTAATAAGTTATGTTTTTTTAATAAATTTGTTTTTGATTAATTTTTTAAACTCCATTGGTAAGAAACTCCATTGAATCTTAACAATACTTTTTTATGAAAGGATACTTAATTGCAACAAATTTTAAAGTAGAATGACTGAATTGTACCTACTACAATAGTTTAGTAACTTATTACAAAATTGAAAGTTACCACTTACAAGAAGATTAAAAATATATATATATTTTTTAACTAGATAGCTTAAATGTGATTTCGGTTATGAGCTTTCAAGATTATTTTATTTTAATTCATGATAATATTTATACTTTCGAGATTATTTCGTTTTGGTTTATGAAAATTGATTTTTATCTTAATCTATAAAGTTTTTAAGATTATTTTAATTTGAAAAGGTAAAAAAAAAAAAAAAAGTATATCTTGATCTTTGGCTTTTAGGACATATTTAGAATATCGACTTTCTAATGTTTTAAAAAATATTTTAAGCACTTAAAAAGATATTCTAAATACTTTATTAGTTTGCTTTAGAAAAATTGTTAATATATTTGTCAATGTGATCATAGCTCAATGTTCAAGATTTATATTAGTTTTTTTTTTTAAAAAAAAAAATCTTAGAACGTTTTTCTCATAGTTGGAGATTTCACCCAACTAGAAGTAGTGTCTAAGTTTGTGTATTTATTGTGGCAAACTAAGCATATGTGTGTTGGAACCCTATATAGGTTGGTTGTTGTGAAATGTGAATATTTGGTCAGTGGATATTAAATGACAAAAACTACATTTAAGAAAAAAATATTGTTTCCTTAAGGAACTTCACTAGACATTTTAAAAATTGAATTACCAAAATATTTAAAATTTAGGGAGAATAAACTTGGGAAGGACAAACTTCTGGAACAAATTATTTATCTAAATAATTTGAGGGTTGAAATTAAAATTTTGGTCCTTGATATGCTGATAAGAAGGATTATTTATACTAAAATGAATTTAGCTTAATGGTAATTAACATCATTTTTCTTTCTAAAGATTTGAAGTTTGATTTCCTATACTATGATTGTATATGAAAAAAAAAATTATTTATATAAAAAGTTAAATAGTTATCAAGCATGACTAAAATTATTAAATTCGTATTTAATTGCAAAAGTAAATTGACACGTACGAAAACAAAATGACGTATATATATAAACATTTAATTTCAATTTTCCATTTACGGTACCGTACCATTTTTTTTCTTTTTTTGTATTCAAGGAAATTGAAAAAGCTATTTCACGCGCTTAACAGAAATTGAATTTTATTGGTATCCCAAAAATATTTTTTTTAAGACACCGAATTTCAGGTGCACCGGAAAAACACAACTTTTTTTTTTTTTTTTGAGACAGGAAAAACATAAACATTAATTGAAGCATTTGTTTTTCCTCCATTTTTAATTGATTTATTTATTGAAATACATATTTAGAGGGGTGTCGGCCGCAGCTCCTAAAGTATTTTCGTTTTAAATTATTCTAATTTTTATTATTCATTAAAATAAGAGGCAGCGACAAATATAGACATTAGACTCAAATTATTAGTAGATATAATATAATATAAAAAGATTATAAATATGTTCAAATTTAAATAGTCTATTAGTGATAGACCATATTATTGGTAGGAGTCTAATATCACGAGTAAGAGTCTATCAACGATAGAAGTCTATCGCTGATAGACTTGTCTATATTTGTAAATTTTTTTTAACTGATGTTATACACTTATTTATTATTTTTAAAAATATTACAAATTGCAATTACCCTTAAAACAACTATTTTTTCCCCTTATGTCCTTACTCTAATGAAATATATTGTTAGCTGATATAGATTTAAATCGAAAAATTTCACAAAAAGACCCAAAATCCAAAAAAATTTCTACCAATGGCCTCTTCCTAAAAACTTTTCTACCACTAATCTTTTGCCCATGCAAAATTCCAAAATTACCCCCAGTTTTTAAAAATTCTCAAACCGCACCACATTTCTTCTTCCTTCAACGATTTCTTCAGCCCTCCATCCAATGTGCATTCAATACATTACCAACATTCCACCAAAACATTTATTCCCAACTAATATTCTTCCAATAGCATTGAAGAGAATGGAAGGTCACTCTCAGTATTCACTTTCTGTCGAACTCCCCACGAAATTCTCTCATTGTTCTTTCGTAAGAGTTTCAGTCCAACATCTTCGTTGATCGCTTTTTGTGAAACCCGGATCTCAATTTCCCTACCTAAGCATGTAATTAAGGAAATTAACTAAGTATAAGTCAAATCCTATGTTGAAGAAAGGAAAATTTCTAAGTGTTTGAGTAAGTTTGTCTAGTAGCTTTAAGTTGAGCCTTAATTAGTAAAAATTTGGCTAAGTATGAAGTCAAAAAGGAACCATGTGTTTGGTGTTTGTGTAATGATCCAACTCCTTAGGACTCGAGCTAGGCCGTTACTATACACATGCATGCATAGAATTTGAAATGATACATTTTCATAGCGAAATAAATGCTAAATAAATAAAGTCAAATAAAATATTTTCATTAAAACTAAATAAAAGTCAAATAACAAGGTACCCATAAATCATAATTAGAAATTTAATGAGTCTAAAAAACTGTAAAAGTTTAGAAACGAATACTAATCAGTAAGTTTCAAACATGAAGACTGAAAGTGGAAAAACATTAAAGAAATCTAAATATCCTGAGCGGAAGCATAAAACTGGTCTCAGTGGCTCGATCACAGATTTCGTTTGTCACTCGCCAGTGCGTCTCTACTCTTACCTGAAACATAAACATGAGAAAGGGTGAGTATAAAAATCCTCAGTAAGTAACTCCACTACTAAGGTCAAGCTAGACATCTATGTCCTCTAGATGTCTACCTCTGGTAGAATTATAAACTGCTCTAGTCCTCTTAGGACACATACATACATGAAAAAAAACTTGTTCCTATCCTACTATAGTTAGGTATGCCCACTACCTCTAGTAAGTCCCGTAGGACTCACAACCTTTGGTGAATCCAGAAGGAAACACAATCTCTTACATACACATGGTTATGCATACACCTCTTTCGTATACACATAACCCACTTATTGTGTACCTCTTTCGTACACATGATTAAGTATACACATAATCCACTGAGTGTGTACCTCTTTCATACACCTAGTTATGTATACACCTCTTTCGTATACACATAACCCACTGAATGTGTACCTCTTTTGTACACCTTAGATCCTCTCTATGAATGTAGGGATGCATGCCTCTTTCGTACGCATGGTTATGTATATACCTCTTTTGTATACACATAACCCACTGAGCGTGCACCTCTTACGTACACACCAGTACCCTCTAGGTATGTATCACTTTCATACACACTAGCTCTAGTACATTTCTTTCATGTACTAACTCATGTAAACAATCGAACATTTGAAATTTCATAATACATCATGTAGCCTACACACTTTCATAATAAATCACATAAATATGTACATCAACAAATGCTCCAACTTTCACTTAGCTTTAAGACATTCCAGTAGTAGTGTCGTTTAACTCATAATTTAGGGTCATGCTCAGTCATACTTTTAATGTCTCATAAAATTCTAAATCATGCTCATACATTAAAATGCTTCAGACATAGTGCCACATACTCATATATCTTTTCTAAACAATCCATTAAATTTCAAAACAGTCAAAATTATCCTTGTAGCTAGTCTTGAAATCCTCAAAATAAAATCATAAATTTATCGTCCGGCACAAAGGCGGTTCCAGTAGTAAGATTACTTACCTCGAGTCGATACTCCACAGATAAAAAGTAGACCACCAAACTATAACGACAATCCAAAGTAGCGGCCCTACAACAAAACAACTCTCAAATTTCAATTGAAGCCACAATTGTAAGACTTCAAGTCCAAATCCAAACTATAAGAACTTACTCAAAGAATGACGGCGCCTTCTTTGACTTCCTAACTCCTTGATGACTTAAGCTTGAAACAAAATCCAGCAAAGGCGAGTCATAACACTGAAACACAATATTAATGGCCAAGGGAACGAAACGAACCGACAGAACCTTACCCAACAGATTTGATGAATACCAAGACGGACCTGACGCGGCAGGGTGACGACAACCGACAATAAAGCGACTGGGGTGGCAGACGCGGCTTGAAGCGATGCTCGCGTACGGTCGGCACTAGGCGAATGATAGAAGAGACCGACCGGACGAGCGACGTGCGGAGGAGATCGACTGGACGAGCTGGAGAAGTTGGGCGAGCGGCTTTCGGAGAACGCAGCAGACGAAGATGCCTGCAGATCTGGTATCTCGGCTCTCAGCGGAAAAGAACGGATGCTACTCTGACCGGTTGGCACGCTGAGGAGACTTCGAATCGCCGACTATTCGTCGACGTTGGGTTCGACGAAAAATGGCGTTGGGCATCGACGACTAGGGTTTTCTCAAGGGAGGGAGGGGCGCGATGAGGTTGAAGAAGAAGGGTTTAATTTTGTTTTTATAAAAAAAAAATTAATAATAATAATAATAAAACTAAAAAACTAAAAAAGAAATAAAATAAACTTTATTTTTTTCCTTTCCTTATTCCACTTACAAAATTACTGAAATTACACATGAACTCCAAAATTCCAAAAATACCCTCCACTAACAAAATTACTGAAATTACATTAATACTAAAGAAAAAAATACGAGATGCTACAGTTAGGAAACATTAACGCATGAGGCTCTAATGAAACTAAGTTTGTAGAGGTTATAAGAAATTAAGCATTGAAGCCAAGGAAAACTATGCGTTGAGCTTGAGAGGTTTGGACGCATGTTGGCCAAGCGTTGGCAAGAGGTGCTGCCCAAAGGTTACTCATGTGTTCGGATGATAAGAAGTTGCATGAGCGAGAGCGGGAGGGTTAGACAATGAGAGCAAGGCGATAGGCATTGAGATTGGGCATGCGACAGAATCAGGTGTACGCAAGCGTGGGCGCTGTGTAGCCACATGCGACGCTAAACAATGCGCTAGTCGATGGCACTACACGATAGGCGATGCGCTACACGATGGGCGTTGCACGATAGACGCAGATGTTAGACGATGGCACTACACGATAAGCGGACGCGCTACACGATGAGCGACAACGAGAGCTACACGATGAGTGACAACGAGATCGTTAATAGTGAGAAATTACTAAACAATGAAGCTATGCGATGGGGCATAAGTACTATCGATAGGCGCAGGTGCTATGGATGGGCTATGCGTTAGGCAATGAGCGACAGCAAGAGGCCTGGATGATGAGTGACAATGAGAGATTACTAGACGATGAGCTAGGTGATGAGCGGAAGAGTTACACGATGAACTAGAAGATAAGCCAAGCTAGTGTGGACGCGTAGTGAAGTGTTTATGCATTGATGAGGCTTGCAGTATATAAGACTTATGAGGTTAGTTTGCATTGGCCTTGAGCAAGCGACTAAGGACGTTGGCAAGAAACAAGAACATGTCAGCGTTAGTCATAATTTGACCTAATTTGACCCAAGGGTTGGTATGCGTTGATGATGTGCTATGTGCTAAGGACATCTGAGGGCATATGGGTGCATAGGACAAGGCTAAAGCAAGCGGTATGCGTTGGAAGATTATAGTCCTAATTGAACGCATGTGCCAAGTGTAAGCCATGCGAGAGAAAAAAGGTATGTGGCCAAGAAAGGACTTGTGATGCCTTGAGGGTTGGTATGGCATAAGTGATGTGTTGATAAGAGAACTATAGGCTGAGAAGGGCTAAAGCCATATGACCAAGTTAAGGGGTGTATGCGTTGATGAAGTAGAACTTGGAGGACAAGTCAGAAGTACTAGTTCATCCAGACATGTGGCGAACTAGGGAAGTCGAAGATCTCATGCAATTGAGGTGGACGGCCGAGAAGGCATGGAAGGAGGGACTTGTGCGTTGGCTAAGGGAAAGGAAGACACTTCAGTGTCATTGTGGCAAGGAGTTGCGTTGGCAACAAGAAGAGGAGGACACCTGGACATGCAGCCAAGTAGGAGGTGTCGAGCTTGGAGGGACTTTGGACGCCTATAAATAGGGCCAAGGACTTATCTTCAGATCATAACTTGAATTCTCTTCAAATGCCATTAGGAAGAGTATATGAGGCTGATTGGGAGGAAGCTATGCATTAATCAAGGAGGGCATGCGTTGGTAGCAAGACCATGCATTGGGCAAGTGGTTCTAAGAGGAAGAGATGTTGTGGGACAGTGAGACCATGAAGTAGTATCAACTTGGGACGAGGAGTTCTCCCAGACTACTGGTGTGTTTTGAGTGATTCTAAAGCCCTTGAAATCTCTGAGAGTCTAGTTTTCAAAGAAGGGCTTCCAAAGAAGAAGCTCAAAGGAAACAGGTTGGAAAGTGAGGAAAAGACAGAAGGGTCGAGCTCTCGTGTAAGTTTGGCCTAGTCTTGATGATTTGAATATTTCGGAAAAACCACAAGAAGTTTTGAGCTAAGATTTTAAGGTAAACTTCCTGAGATGTTTTAGAATATATTTGTAGAAGGAAGTGTCTCAAAATAAGGCTTGAAATAATGAGTAATCTAAGAGTGAAGTTGAATTTGGAATTTAGGGTTAAAAAGGGAACCTGAGAAAACCTAAGGAACTTTGGAGAGGAAAGTTCCTAACCAACCAAATTGAGTGGTTATTCTATTGCTTGTATGATTGACTTCTATATATTTATGTATGATTATATATATATATATATATATATATATATATATAGGTTGTATTTGAAATATTGGCATGATCGGAAAATGTGTTTTGTCTAGATTTGATTGTTGTTGTGTTGTTGTCATAATGCATGTGTCATTGTGTTGGAAATGGGATTTATACCCGAGATACTGTTAGCATGCCTTGTGGACGCTTGGCTGAGATTGTGAAGGCACCTAACTAGGATTGTCAACGTACCCAAGCATGTCTTGCAGCAATTATCGATATATTCGGCGAATTGTGGGATTGTGTCCACATTAGTCATCCGGGTTATTTGCGGAGAATACTTGGGGAAAATACCTTAGCATGCTAGGGCTATCCAACTGACAGGCTGGGGAAGTTACATTTTGTTATGTGATTATTATTTGATTGTGGAATTATTTTCCCAAAAATAAATTTCTAAAATCAAAGTTATGTGTTTGTATAAAACCACCACTCACTGAGCTTTGTAGCTCACATTTTACATGTTTTATTTCTTTCCCTCCCTCCCAGGTAGTGGAGGTTGAGGAGTTCCAGGGTGCTGCTAAGGTCAAGATCTACCACACTACGGTCACACTTCCAATTTTTAGAGTTGTTGATATAAACTTTATAATTAAGCCTGAGAGTTGTGTAAATGTTATACTGTTTGTAATAAAATGAGTTAGTCATACAATTGTTGATTACATCTTTGGCTTAAAGTTTACTGAGTGTAGTAAGGTAGAGATGGGCAGTAGATATCACAAAAGAGTGGTATCTTCCGTCCTCACGCCTCCCCTCAGGCTCAAGAGGCATGCTCGGGGCAGGGTGTGACACTTTCATCGTCAAATTCAGAAATGGAGAGAATGTAAGTGATATTCTACGATTTTTTGTCCCATATCGCTTTTATAATAAGTTTCGTTTAGCATTAAATGAACTATCATATAGTAATATATACATAATCGTTCATTACAATATAAACGATCGTTCATAAATTACAATACGATCATATAGTAAATTATAAACAATCAAGTAGTAATTTATACATGATCGTTTAGTAAATTATAAACGATCATGTAGTAATATATACACAAGCATTCATTACAATATAAACGATCGTTCATAAATTACTAGACGATCGTGTATAAATTAGTAGACGATTGTATAGTAAATTATAAACGATCGTGTAGTAATTTATACACGATCGTTTAATAAATTATAAACGATCGTGTAGTAATTTATCAACAATCGTATAGTAAATTATAAACGATCATGTAAACATTTATAAATGATTGCATAGTAATGTGTAAACGATCGTTCACTTATCAATGATTTATTCCATTGTAGATCAATAAAGCTACTTCGCATCTTTGTACTATTTGGTGGGGATTGGGATGAGTCCGAAAGAAATTATATTGGTGGTAATATGAAAGGTCTGAAAGTCAGAAATGATATAACAGTCAGTGAATTAGTGAGTATGATGTACCAATGACTGAATACCGATCTGGATATGTTTGATATACACATCAAATGTTGCTACAATTTATTGGTCCCGACTCCCCTTAGAAGGTAGTGATGCATCCCAGATACCGTCATTTGTATCAGTTACACCTTGCAAAGTCATGGAGTACACATGGACAACATGTACCGGCATTGCAATCCAACCGATCAACCCATTTCAATCAGTCAAAATTGTGGGCTTGAAACCATTCCGACATGCAATATTCATATCATGTCTTCACTTGATGATCATATTGAACCATATAACTTGGGGGATGATCGAAGTGAAGCTTAGTTTGGTCAGAATAGTGAACCCAGATGTATTTCACAATTCGATACTGAACATGAATATGGACAATCTTCAGGACTACAAACTTCACCAACACCTAACATCCATGTTCCAACCTCACCTGCTCCCGTCCCACAAGTTGTGATGCCTTTGGTTCTAATGCATTCCACCGTTTCAACCGAACCATTTGTTGATATACCCAGACCATCAGAAGGCCCATCGTATGACGACCTCATCACAATATCTCGTGACTGTCTGAATGATGAGGATATAAAGGTTGGTCAAATTTTCTTTTCAAAATATAATTTGTCAGTTAAATTATCGATACTTATAATAAGAAAGAACTTTTACTACCGTGTAAAAAAAGTCAACAAAGAGCTTACTAACTATCCGATGTTTGGTGAAAGAATGCAAGTGGAGGGTCCATGCAAAAAAAATGAAAGAAAGTGTTTCCTTCAAAGTGACGAAATATCCCAACGAACATACATGTTCTCTTGAAATGAGAATTGATAATCATTGAAAAGCAAAAAGTTGGATTTTTGGACACTTAATCAAGTCCAAATACGAACAAGTTGGTCGAACCTACTGCCCAAGGGATATAATTGAGGACATCCAACGAGATTATGAAGTGAACATAAGTTACGGACGGACTTATCACGCTAGAGAGTATGGATTGGTTCGTATGAGAGTACGGATTGGTGTTTACATGCGGGTCTACCTTAATCCATTAATTTAAATTTTTAGGTCAATCAATGATTTAAAATATATTAATATATATTATTCCTTTGTTTAGATTGGCGAGCTTCTATAATGAACATACTTACATCTAGTGTACGACGAACTTATATAGACAAGACTTTGAATTCCTTTTTCAACTGTTACTTTTGTTTTGTTTGATGATTTTTAGTTTCGAAAAAAATTATTAATATTTATATCATGTGATTGTGATAATGATACATGCACAAAAAGGTCGAAGTTTCAATGGATAAAGATGAAAATTTTTGTTTTATTATCTTAAACTAACTTTTGACAGGTTAGTTTAGCTTATGCCTATATATTCCAAGTTGAGTTAAAATTAGATAAATTGAAAAAGAAAGAAGTGAAAAGAAATAAATAATATAGATAGATTTGGAACTAGCTCAAACAAAAAGATATGAATAACTTTTATCATAGGTTTCAAAACTTCAGCTTTGTAACATTTTGAAATTTTGTTCGTAATGTAACTTCAGTATTTTGTAATATTTGAGATTATTTTTAAATTTTAAAAATTTAATTGGATTACTTAGATTCAATTATTGAGAAAGAGATGTTTCAATTTAATTGTTTAATCAAAGGACAATTGTGAGAATTGGACTTCATGTCGCATAAATTTAATTTGAAATTTTAAAATTAATGTCAAGAACTAATTTCATTTTGGAAGGGGTTATGTTACACCAATCTAATTTGAAATTAATGTCAAGAATTAATTTCATTTTGGAAGGGGGTTATGTCACACAAATTTAATTTGAAATTCATGTCAAGAATTAATTTCATTGTGGAAGGGGGTTAGTTAAATTCTTTGTGAATTGAAAATTTTAAGGGAGAAAGTAAGTTGGAAGCAGGGTCTGCTTGAAGGAAGATTTTGAAGATTGGAATCTTGAGGGTGATTATTGCTCAGGCTTCGTTGGGGAATTGAATTCAAAGATTGATTATTGAAAACTATCGTTTGGAACGATATTTGAATCTAGTATCGAGGTGAGTAATCTTACTACTGGAACTGTCCACGTGCTAGGTAATGTAGTTATGATCTATTGAGGATTTGATGATAGTTTGATATTTATGTATGCCTTGCTGATATGAGGATTTAAAAGACTAGATGCGCATAGAGATATTTGAATGCTAGCATGATTTGAGTAAATTATTATTCTATGAGTTTCCATTTGATCTAAGGATGATGAGATATATATGTATATTATGGGACTAGGATGACAAGATGTATATGTATGTTATAGAAACATGATGATGAGATGTATATGTATGTTATAGAACCATGTTATGATACTTGTGATGTTGAGATCGTGATAGTGTCCTCACTGATTAGTTAGATGCCCACTAGAGGTTGTGTGTCATTCGGGATTCACTAGAGGTGGTAGTTTCCTTCAAGATTCACTTGAGTTTGTGTATTGTTCGGGATTCACTAAAGGTGGTGGTTTCCTTTGGGATCCACCAGAGGTTGTGTTTCTTTTGGGATTCACTAGAGGTGGTGCTTTCCTTCGGGATTCACCAGAGGTTGTGTTTCCTTTTTAGGATTCACTAGAGGTGTAGAAGTGGTGTCTTCTTCGAGGTTTATCAGAGGTTGTGGATCCTACGGGACTTACTAGAGGTAGTGGGTATACTTAACAACAGTAGGATGAAATTCAGTTATTCGTGTATGTATGTGTCCTATGAGGACTAGGAGAGTGCTTACATTCCACCAGAGATAGGCATCTAGAGGACATAGATGCCTAGCTTGACCCCAGTAGTGGGGTTACTTATTGAATATTTTATACTCATCCTTTCTCATGTTAATATTTTAGGTAAGGGTAGGGACACGCTGGCGAATGACAAGAGGAATTCATGAACGAGCCACTGGAGATCAATTTTAATGCTTCCGCTCATGTTTTAAGAGTTCTTTTATGTTTTTAATTTTCGGTCTTGATATTTGAAACTTATCGTTTGAGATTTGTTATTTATTTCCATTTATGACTTATGGGTACCCTATTATTTGATTTTTATATTTGAATTTAATGAAGATATTTTAAATTACCTTATTTATTTAGTATTTATTTCACTACAAAAATGATGTCGTTTTAACTTCCATGTATGCATGCATTTAGTAACGACCTAGTTTGAGTCCAAGGAAGTCGAGTCATTACAAGCTCTACCTTTATGGTAGTAATACTAAAAAAGAATTATATGTTAAATTATCTATATAAAAATATTCTTCTCATTTGTTAAAAAAAAAGTGTTTTTATTCATACAAAAGTCGCAAAAATATTGATAAATATTTTAAAACTACCTTTATAATAGAAATCATTTAGATTATTTTTTTATGAAGCCCAAGGCCTAGAACAGTGTCAATGTGGTGGTAACCTAATATGGTGTGTGGCGATCTAGATTTTCATTCTACATCATTACCACATCATTCTAAGTGTTAATTTCTCTTCAAAGTACTCGAGATTCTCTACTCCAATAGTAGTTTTGAAACATTTATGAAAATGTTGGCTCAAGTATCTCGTCTAGGTCCTTCTCGCTCCTTCCACTCTCTCCTCTCTTGTTCGGACACGTCGCTAGACAAGTTTATGAAGGAGTAATCTAACATGCGACGAAATAAATCAGAATCAATAAGCACTCTAACTATACTTAATTTGAGTTTTAAACATGCTATTCAAGTGAAATTCAAGGAGGGTTTGAAGTAAACATTACCTTTGAAGATTTAATCCATAAATTCAACAGAATCACTTCAAGATTGAGCTTGAAACTTCAATAAGACCACCACCAAGATCTTCTCTATAAAGCTCAAGAAGGAATGTGTGGTGGAAACAATCAAATCAAGCTGAATTTGGGATGATATTTTATGGTTTGAGAGTATTTTCAATTATGCAGCAGTTCAATAGACAAATCTCTGAGAATCTCTTCAATTAAGTTGTATGGAGGTCTGATTTATACACATAAATCATGCAACAAAGTAGGGATGCATAGAGGGCAGCTTCTACTTGGAGAATTGATGAGAATTTAATGAAATTTGATGATTTACCATTAAAAGGGATAGTGGATTTTTCCAAGATCGGAAAAATCCACTATTCTTTTTATCTTAAAATCAATTTTCTCAAAATTGATTTTAATTTTGATTTTTTATTTTAAATAAAACTATTTTATTAAAATTAGTTTTATAAATTAATTCAAAATTAATTAATTTATATAAAAATAATTTCATTTTAATTAAGCCTTTTAAATTAACATAATATTAATTTAATATCTTAATATTAAATCAATAAACATCAATTCCACCAATATGACTCAATTTCATATTTAAATCATAATTTAAATATTAATTGATTCTCCAATTTCGTTTAATTTCATCTAAATTAAACAATTTTTTAATTGTATCAAATACAATAAATTGAAATCCCTTGTAGTTGAATTTGAACATTTCAAATTCATAACCCTAATTCCAAGATTCATCCAATTTAATACTCAATTTGTTATTTCAATTTATGAGTCAGAGGGACCTAATGAAACTACAGATCATGAGCTCCAACGATTTGTAATTAATTTGTTAAACTCTTTAAACCGAATTAATTACTATTCTTTAATTATCAAGGTACACCACTATAGCTCGATAGTTGCACTCTCCTCACTGTAGATGTATTTTTGTCCATGTAAACTATAATCAGTAAGTCGATCCTTCACAGATTGTTCGTATTTACAATTGAGTCAAAATTACTATTTTACCCCCATAAATACATCTTGCAACTTAAGCTCCCACTGACCCTCTATTGAACAACTAATTTGTAATACCAATTATTAATCATATCCCTCTCTACCAAGAGAGGGCGGGGCCTAGTTGTTCAAGACTAGACATCAGCGCTTAAGAGAACAACCTATATGCTAATCCTAAGTCGGGTAGGAGTGAATTAAATCTTGCATAGCTATGTCTCAAGCTATTTACCCGGTCTTATCCCCAAAATGGAAGGCTTATTGAGCAGTGTTGTTGGATTACTCTCACCTATCCAGATCAAAGGATAATCCCGAAATAAATAGGAGTTCATAGTTAGCTCAGGAATAAGATCGTGTTACCCTAGGTCATTTGTGTTTGAAATAGTCAGTTTTAATAGTAAACGGTCGTTATAAAGAAAAGTGACTATTTCGAGCTACAGTCTTATGCAAACTCATTGCATAGGATGCCCTCACTCACATGTCTCTACATGATTGATTTGTGGATCACATCATTCGTATCTTTATATGAAATGAGCTGCATCCTATAATGCTACCAGGATGAAATACCCAACTTCATCCATATACTTATAGACCATTTAGGCTATATACTATAACTTGATCCTATTTATGTTACCACATAAAGTTAAAGTATTCATACTATAGCCATGAATTTGTTTATTGGATTTTCATTATAAAATGCAATATCACTGACTTTATTGAATAAAATACTCAATAATATTTTATTGATAAATAGAATATTTAACACAAAATTTACGAACGACAAGTTTTAGATATTCCCAATAGTTTATAGGAGTATTCGCACGGGTGCAATGTCAAGCCGAGTGCGCTCCACTATCTAAATTAGTATATGAAGTATTGAGTTTGGCTAACACAAAGGTACTAATTATTTACCCCTTGAAATTGGTGGTATGTGGCTATTTAAAGGGCCCACTCTATGATATTCGCTTGGATATGTACAATATTGGCAATATCATAATTGATGCGACTCTTGAGGTGAAGAGTATAAAGGGCTGAATTTGGCTCAACCATTTCCTCTTTGGAAAAATGAAAACAAGCTTGATTAGCCGAATTAGGACCCAAGGAGTTGACTTTCTCTTTTTGGAACGTGTGGACTCCTAGGTTAGCTTCTGGACATCTTCAATATGAAATATCAAATGTAATAATAGTGTAATTTTTTTTTGGAAAAAAATAGCGATATTTTTCAAAACAAAAGACAAATTTATAATGATTTTCTGAAAAGATTAATCACGAATTAATAAAATAACTAGTTCTATATAACAGTATTAGGACTAGATACTAATTTCAAACGTGGGATATGTCATAAAACAGTATCGTACAAGAGTAGAAAGTGCATTGGAACCCAATATTGAACCATTGTCTTTCAATTTAATTCCTTGTTGTAACGTGTATGTACCTATTACCTTTTTTTTTTTTTTTTTTTGGCTGAGAAAAAAAAAGACACTTTTCATGTTTGAAGTGTATGAACTTTTTAAATAAATTGAAAAAATCATGAACAAACATTTTAAAACAATTCCTTTCAAATTTTTATAAATTCTACATATTTAAACAAATTATGCTAGGAACTTGAACATGGCAAGAAATCCATAAATATTTTCAATAATAAGGTTGTCTTTACTTTATTAAAAATGTGTAATAGTTTAGAATCATTTTCGGATATATTTTTCTGTTATATAATTTCAAATACTCAAATCAATAGTTTATATTTTATTTATTTCTGCTTTTATTCAAATTAAAACTATATATATATAGTGAAATTAAATAGATTGTTTTCAAATATAGAAAAATGAACTAAAACATTACAAATATAGCAAAAGTTTGCAACGATAAATCAGGATAGAGTACCATATATGTCTATCTGTATAATGATAGACATAGATAGTCTATCGCGGTCTATCCACTACTACAAAATTGAACTTTAATGTCGGTTTAAAACTGACATTATAGGGATACAATGTCGGAAAATCGACATCGAAGATCATATTATTATAAAGATTTTAAATGTCGGTTGTCTTTAGTGTCAGCTTTAAACCGGCATTATACATGACCAACATTTCAATATCAGCTACCTTCAAATGTCAGTTTTCGACCGATATAGAATATCATCTTTAATGTCAGTTGAACATCATTTTTAATTTCGATTTTTCACATACTTTTTGTTAGTAATTATCCGGTATTAAATGTCTGTCATCATTTTATTATTGAAAAAACAATATATAAATCTTTTGGGACTTATCATACTTGTCGCAAGCATATTTATTTTACAACTTATCACAAGCACAAATTATTAATTTATCTAAGTTAAGACCTGTCTTTCAATATCACGGAACATCTTGTTTTCTTAAGAATGAAATACAGGATTATTTTGTTGAAGTTGTTGGAACACACGAAAAATTACATTCCGACTTAAAACAAAAGAATCTTCAAAATTCTGGAATGATAAATCAATGGAAAAACTGGTTAAGGGGTCATTATCACTATGATTTAGATCCGATTAGATGGACAAAATTACTCCTTGCTTATGCACGTGCAAATCAATAATATGTTTTTTTTTCTTTAAGAAACAATAACAATTCTTTTTTACTCATACATTCACAAAATAAAATCTTAATTTTTTTTATATATACAACTCAACTTTCAACAAACACAAAAATTAACTAATTCAAGACAAAGGAAGTGTCAAATTGTTCAATTAACCTATCAACAAGTTATATTGATCAATATATACATAAAACTCTAAAGTCTAAAAATCTAGAGAGTTGGTTGTCTACTTTGGAGGTTCATATAGGTACATCCTCAAAAACAAGAACAAAAGAGAAAGAATCAAGCAACTTGCCCCTTTTTAAAGAACTTTAAAAGAAATAGCATCTGTATTTTCTGTTTTTAAGTTCAATAGACCATGCACGAAATATATTTGGAGGAAAAACATAACTCCTATCTTTCCTTCAAGATCATCAGTTGTTAACTGTCCAAGAGCTTCTGCTTGAAACTCCATTGCTAAAACTTCCAAGATTTTGAGGAAAGTAAACAAACTATCATGATAATTTGAAGCAAAGATTTGATTCAGTAATGAGCAGTAATCACCATATCAGGTATCTAGATAAATAAAGGAAGTAAACTAAATTGTTCTTGTAAAGAAACTAGAGATCAAGTAAAGGATGGGGGCTAGTTTGCCATCCAACCGAACAAAGAGCTCATATCACAATATACTATGTAGTAGATTCACATGTCATACAAAATAAAGTGAAGATAGAGTTACTAATGTAAATATTTTAACATAACCACAATTAAAAAAAAATTGTAAATGAAATTCAACTAACTTTTGAAAATTGTTGTCTAAGTCCTACAAAAATAATTTCCTAGTTTTCCAACCAAGGGATAATTCATAAAGTGGAAGTTGGAGGCTAACATGGAAATAATAGAGAGAAAAAACAGTGGCTATTAGATAAGGTGAGAGTAGTGGCCATGCTGGAGGGATCGAGAAGACATGTCACGAAGTAAAAATGATAAATAATTTCATATCTAACATTTAAAAAAAAAAGCGTTGAAATAATGAAAAGAGACAAGGTTTAAAATGTAACAAGTTTGAGAATAAATCAATGATTAGATTTCTATCTTCTCGAAAGCATAAAGAGCACTTACTTGTGTTAACATTCCCTAACATTTCACTCACTTCGGTTGCAGTCCTAATGCCAAGTAAAGGTGGTGGTGGTATCAACAACCATATGGGAAAAGACTCATGAAAAAGGTATTTTAACAATTTAAAATTAAAGCACAAACTTTGCAGACTGAGCACACATTTTCAGTGTGTCTTTTTTGACTTCACCTTGTTCTTTAAAAAAAAAAAAATAAAAAAAAATAAAAAAAAAAAAATAAAATAAAAATAAAAATAAAAATAAAAATCCTACGGTAAAATAATATGATGTTGGCAAATTATCCTTGTTTAGAAAGCTTAAAGTAATAATCATACTAACATTAACCTTTTCTACGTCTAATTCTAATCTTATTTTAACCTATAAAGATAAGCTAAGAAAGTAATAAGGACCTGCCTTATCTCAACAAAAAAAAGAATACTAATTTTTCTCAATATTTATCAACTACACTAATTATAAAAATGCTCTTTACAAATTCTTTCATAGTTACAAAACAAAAATAGATCTTCTCTTTAATTAACATTAACAACTTATATGCTCACACGACTTATCGGAATAATACAAGAGAATCTCAGCTATGTTCTTTTTATTTAATAGAATATAAGTGTGAAATGCAATAGAACTTCATACCTGTGTCTTAGAAACAAGATTTCCTGCAACACCCTTTGCTGATCAAGTTGAGCTTTCAAAACATTTGCATGCATTATCCTGCCAGTAGAACAAAGTGATCATCGGTCACAACAAGTTATTAATCTTTCCATGCATAACTAAACTTCAAAATTGTTTCTAATATTATACCCATAGGAGAGAAAATAACCTGCAAATAGTTCCTTTTCCCCCAAAAAAATTTAAAAGGTTTTTTCAAGTCGGAAAATAACTTAATGCAAATATAATTTTTTTAGTTGAAGAAACCAATATTCATTCATAAATTATTGTTTAACTTTCACTTTAGACTATAACATCACATAAATATAAGAGTGGGAATTCAAATCTGCCACTTCTTAAAAAATAGAGATACCTTAACAATTAAACAAGAAACCGTGCTCTCAAATAAATGAAAGTAGGAGGACGACAACAAAAAAGAAGAAACTAAATCAGCTGCTCAATTAACTTTCCTTTATCCTAAAATAGTCTGCCTAAATAAATAAGATACTTGGCCTCAATGTAAATATGCAAACCACATTGCTGACCTAAATGTAGCTCTATTGGTCGAGGCATTAATTATCTTTTCAAAAGTCGGAAGTACAAATCTTCTCTCACTTGTTTGTGTTAAACTAAAAAAACAAAAGAAAATAAGACCACATAAAAGTATAAAATGTATTAGAAATAACTTTTACCAAAGTGAAATGACTGATGGAATAAATGAGTTCAGTTTCAAATAGGTCAACCATCTGATCAACAATTTTCAAGTGAACCATAAAAAATATATTAAAAAATAAGACTAACACTGGTAC
Source organism: Benincasa hispida (assembly GCF_027475165.1). Classification (NCBI taxonomy): domain Eukaryota; kingdom Viridiplantae; phylum Streptophyta; class Magnoliopsida; order Cucurbitales; family Cucurbitaceae; genus Benincasa; species Benincasa hispida. The sequence continues at coordinate 63,475,003 of NC_143482.1, forward strand.
ATTAGTGGCGCTTTAAAAAATTGTTTTTTTAGATCAGAAAGAAAAAATTTATCTCAAACCAAATAGTTTCTTACATGCACCAAGTTATAAGTAAGATAAGGCAATGGGGTTCATGATCTGAGATTAAAAAACAAAGAAAAGCATGAATTTCACATCACTTGGGATTTCCATCGCCATTCTTCCTTATGTTTTTCTCCTCTAAGAAATTTCTCTCTATCTATTCATTCTTTTATAGGAAATCTCAAAATCCACAAATTTTTTCCATAAATTAAACTACACGGTTCACAAAATGCAGCTGCATGAGGTAACATATAACTTAATAATTACTCACATTATAATACAATATCAGACTCAATGTCACAAACAAAAGTAGGAAAATAACTCTGATTTTTTAAGATTGTGCTTGTTTTTCTCTCATCATTTACACATCTTTCATACATAAGACAAGTGGATAACAAGAAATCTAAAATGATTATCAAATGGAATGTAGACAATGTTTTGAGAGAATACCTGATCACTATCAATAATATAAGAAAAGTGTTGGTTTAAACGTAAATGAAACTTTGAAAAGAAAAAAAAGAAAACAAAGTGCATATTGCTCATGTAGTCTCGAATCTAATATTTTCATCTAGTAGTCCACTTTTTCATAGAGAAAGAGATTAAAATAATTTAAGGAAATATTCCCGATGTCCAAATTTTTACCTTGTTAAAAAAAAGAAGAAAAAAGATGCATTAAGAAATAAACAAAACTCAGAACCAAACATCAGAAAAAGAAGAATTAAAACACAATGCCAGTTGCAACTTGCACCCAACACACTTACAAAAAAAAGGACAATCAAGAATTAGAAAAGAACTTTCATAAAGATGACATAAATAAAAAGAACATCCCAATCCATATAAATTTAAAACATAATGATGTGCACTCTCTAGAACTTTCAAATCAGAAACAAAATGATAAACAAAAAAGAAACGAAGCTAAATTAAGATCAAAAGTTGTAATATGGAAAACCAGAGCGAAAAGAAAAGTTGCAAAAAGCTAAATGGACCGTTGGAGGGCTTTCTTAATCCATTGCCAGTAATCACAACAAACTAATTTACATACAATTTGATCAGAGATGGAATCTTATTTCAAACCATTTTCCACTCAGTTTCTATTCACTAAGAGAATATGAGTATGAAACATTATTCATTGTGGGGTTCAAAGAAGTGAGAGGAACCTAGATAAACTTTTCAAGGCCCTTATATTGAGCTACAAATTTTGCTTTTTAGTGATTGGAGACAAAATATTTGGCAGACTTCTTGAAGATAATGTTGTCAATTTGATACCATAAAAAAAATATTAAGAAGAAGAAGAAGAAGAAGGAGAAGAAGAAGAAGGAGAAGAAGGAGAAGAAGAAGAAGGAGAAGAAGAAGAAGGAGAAGAAGAAGGGTGAAATGAAATGAAGTTCCTTTCTGCACATGGAGGGAAAGGCGTTGATGTCAATGACGTCCATGAAGTTAACACTTTGATGGTGTATTTTATCCATCACTTAACATTCATTTCTCAAAAACTAAGATTTCACTAAATACTTTGATTAGACGTTTTATCAAACACCTTACGATTGTTTTTTAAGAACTCAATGCTAACACTTGAGAAGGATATTTTATTAAACACTTCAAACCCAACCATTCTCCATAGTCAAAATTAGTTTGAAGAAGAAAAAGAAAATGGGTGTTTAGAAACAAAAAAGACATGAAATATAAATGTTGGGGTTGATGTCCTAAATCTCGTGGGTCTTGTAGTTTGCAACTGTAATATACAAATATTTTATTTATGAATAAAATATGAGATGTTTTATTCAATATTTAGTAGTATTAACCCACAAACCAATAAACTAACCTCCAAAGTTACTATCTGTAACTTAAACATGTATATAGAGATATACAGGTGGATTGTGTTTAAGTGATAACTTAAATGGTCTATAGTAGATGGATAAGGTTGGGTACCTTATCCTGGTGACACTACAAATATGACTCGCTTTGTAGATGTTACAATTGTTGTAAAATACTACAAATGATCTGATCCTGATCATTCATGTAGAGACATGTGAGCGAGGGTGTTTTATACAAAAGAGTTTGTATAAGACCGGACCACGAAATGACTATTCTCATTATATAACACTGCTCATAATAGAGACTTACATTTCACCAGGATGACCATAGGTGACATGACATGAATCTTGAGTGGGTTGTGAACTCCTTCTATGAAGGTGATCCTTTGATTTGTATGGGGTGAGAGTGGCTAGATCACCGACTCAGTAAGCCTACCATTATGGAAATTCATTTGATTAGGGAGCTCGGAATATAACTATACAAGACAGAATTCACTTCTTCCCTAACGTCTGGGTAAGTAGATAAATTGCTCCCTTAAGACCGTTAATAGTAGAGAGTTACATTTCACTAGGATAACCATATGTAACATGACCTGGATCCTGAGTGAGTTGTGAACTCCTGCCCATGAAGACGGTCCTTTGACTTGCATAGGTGAGAGTGGTCAATCCCACGAAGGCGGTCCTTTGACTTACATTTCACTAGGATGACCATAGGTGACATAAAAAGAAATTTAATATCTGTCTCATGTTTTAATCATTTTATCTAATGGTTATCAACCTTTGCCTTATATTCCTTGAACTTTTCAACTGTTTTGAACTTATGATGTATTAGATAAATATAGAAATATCTTGAATAATCATCTATAAAACTGATGAAATACACATATCCTTCTCTTGCTTTAACACTCATCAGACCGCAAATGACTAAATGTACCAGCTTCAAGGGTTCTTTGGCTCTAAGACCTTTTCTTGTAAAAGATCTTTTGATCATTTTACCCTTAAGACAAAATTCACATAGAGGTAGAGAGTTATCCTCTAATTGGTTTAGAAGTTCACCCTTAATCCTATTGAGATTAATGTGTCCTAGTCTTTAGTGCCAAAGATAGGCATTTGGAGAAATCTTTCGTTCTTGTTTTTAGTTTCAACTGTTTTAAACATCTCTATATTCAAAATAACGTTTACCTCAGTTATTTAAGTTATTTTCCAGCTTTGCAGAACATGTTTTAATACCTTTTGAGATAATGAACACTTCATTATTTTCAAAAGAGACTTTATAACTATGTTCTAGCAAACATGAGACAGATATTAAATTCCTTTTTATAGAAGAAATATAATAAACATTTTCAAGTAAAGTGCATCTATCTCCAATAAGTAACTTTATATCTCCTTATATCTCCCACTGCTGTAGCTGAACAGCCTCCCCGGTCCCTACCTTAAAGGTTGTTTCGCCTTTTGTAAGCTGTCTCCAAGAACTAGTTTCCCGAGCAAAAGCACAGATATGACTAGAGGCATCTGAATCTATTATCCAGTTCAATTTATCATTTTACACTAAGCATGTCTCAATGACAAGTAAATCATATTTACTTTGGTGTACTTTCTGTATTTTTTCATCCTCTATGACATTCATGATTTCTTTAACAGAAGCCATGTTCTTGATTTTCTTAGCTAGTATATCAGATATATTTGCTAAGATCAGGATTCATGCCTTTTCATTTGCCTTAATCCATCTATCATAGGTATTTCAAACTTTTTGGTTTGCAGAAGAACTGGGAGATTGAGGACATTCCTCTGTTAAAACGAATTTTAAATCATCATTTGCTAGTATTTCATCTATGTTCAATTTCCATGTTGAATAATCATAACCGTTAAACATATTAGAAGCATGTAATTTTGAAGAATTCAAAATGCTGAAGTTTAAACGAATTCTAATTAGTAAATTGCTTTTAAAACAAATTCAATTTTAGCAAAAGTAATAATGTACCTAAATTTTATTATTTATTTACAACGATACTTTAGTGAGTCATAATAGATGCTACCGAGGGGCAGTCAAATACTTTTTCACTGAAGCAAGACATTTTTTAATAAATACTATCTCCAGAATAACTCTTATTCCGATAGTCATTTAGTTACTGTTTTCGGTCAAGAACTTACTAACACTTAGTAACTCTTGTAAGTGTAACTCTCCATTTTCAGACTTCAAAGGTCGGCCCCAATGATGCTACCGAATTGGAGAGTCAAAGTTGGGAATGGACCTTGGAAATCCTATCCATTTATGGAGTTTGAGTTGTTCTGAATCCATGTTACAACTCTTTGAGGGGATAGTCGCCGCCGTAAAACGACTAGCTTATGTCGCCTAAAAATGACAAGCAGACGCAACATAGGAATCTCATGGTCCAAATTAATGGAAGAGACCGCAGGACACATTGACACATATCCTTCACCCATTTACTATGAACTATTTCCCCTATTCACCTTGCTATTGACCCATGCAAACACTTTCCAAATGGAGGTCACTCACAGGGTGACATGAAACCGAGCATGAATCTCACGGTGTGAACTCTTAAGGATGTGAGAGCTAAGAATAACATATCGTATAAGTTATTAAACTCTCACTGAAGTGTTCTATTTGTTTTGGGTAAATATTTGCTTAGGTTTACTCCATATAATTAAACCACCTAAGTTTAGGTGATCTTCCAAACATAACTTTTATATTTGGATTTAACCTACGATGTCTAGGTGATAAAGCAATTTTAAAACCTCACATTACTCACGTATGATCACAAAACCGGGGTAACAACGCTCAATTATTCGGTCATAATCTCTAGGCAAGAGGTGTTTTGTAAACCATCAACTTAAATACCTCCAGCATTAGATATGATTATATACCGGTTGAGTTTATAACTTCCAATTTTACAAGATAACAACCTATTTTAGCTATTAAAACAAGTCATTATTTGTTAACCTACATGAGCATACATTTTATCTTTGTTATGAATTTTAAATATCTAATTCAATTTTATAATAACTTATAAAACTATAAACATGTTTTTCATCCATAACTCTTTATAACATACTTTCAATGCATGCAACATGCTATTTATGGTGGAATTTTAAATCCACATGACATATAATATACACATACAAGATTTATTTAATTATAACATACATTCACAATGCATAAATAATTAAACACACACTAATATGAGCCAGTTTTGGCATTTTAAACAAGCAAACAACCTAAATTATTACAAAAATAATCAAAACTGGCTTCTAAATGCTGTCGAATTGCTTGAACTGACCCGAACCAGACTTTCAAAGCATCAAAATAGGTTGAACCGACCAGAAAGGGGTTGAACCGGACCTCCCAAACTCGAATCGGGTGAATCGGTTCACTTGAACCGTCGATCAAGTTGTGCGTGTTAAATCTGGATTAGGATGAACAGCGTTGCAACACCATGAGTTGCTTAAAATCTGGGTTAAACATTGAGTAATGTTGCAACGCTTCAAGGGCAGTGTTGCAACGCTGCCTGGTAGTAGCATCATTTCTAGTTTTCTGTTGTTGACCTCTCTTACTTCTTTCTTTAATTACAACCTGATTGCAATTTTATTGACTCTAATAAATTTATAGACTCTTAATCACACGTTAAGGCCCATAAACAAAGAGCCAATTACAACAATTAACACTTAATTGAAGAGAATTTTAATGCCAAAACTGAAAACATCCATATCAACCACTATTTTCATACAAACTATGAAAATTACCCACCAAACTAAAATTACTATGAATTAAGTACCTAAATCACGTTGTGATACCAATTGGTGGAGTTAGCATGCAATTAACTGAAGAAACCAGAATCATTAAACAATCTAATTCATCAATTTTAGTTACTAAGACAACATGCTCATAGAATCATAAAAATAATTTCTGACATATCTTTGTAGAACTCCTTCGAGACAAAAATTGAACTTGATTCTTCACTCCAAAAGAATGTAGACCACCACTTGAACTTCCCTATTATTCTGTTGGATCTTAGATTGGGTTGTGGGATCCAAAATGAGCTTGAAAATGAGGAAAAGTTTGGTGAGGAGTGCTGGTTGTTCTTCAAGTTTGAAGAATCCTTCTTTAACTATGAAAAACCAGGGAAAACAGCTTACATGGCCTTAAATCTCAGCTCAATGAACTGATTTTTCTTCACCTTCAACTATCACAAGAGGTTGACACCATCTCCTTGAGAAACTGGGTGGATTTGTGCGTTTGCAAGTGAGAAATGTGGGATAAACTCACTTTCACAATTGTCCATTTTTTATTTAATTAAAAATCAATACTTAAAATTGAATTTTCTAATTTCAATTTCAATTGATTTTTAAATAAATTAATATGAAATCAAATTTCAATTTTGAAAAAAATTAAAATTAATTTTAACCAAAATTAATTCTAATAATTAATCTTAATAAAATTAATCGTAAATAATTAATTAAATTAACTTAATATCAAATATTAAATTTATTAAATAGCAATTCTATAATCATGAATCTCTATTCATAAAATCAATATTTAAATCAAATTTAAATATTATCCAATTCTTCAAGTTCGTTTAATTCAATAATTAAACATGTAATTATATTGTATATAATTACAAATTCCCTTAATATGAATTTGAGCACTTCAAATTTACTCATCACTCTATTCTAAGGTTTAATCCATTTGTGAGCTAGTAGGGACCTAATGAACCTACAGATCATGGTCTCCAACGATCCAGATTAATTAGCTAAACTCTTTAAACTAAATTAATCAACATTCGTTAACTATCGAGTCACTCGACTAAAGCGCAGTAGTTACACTCCCCTCACTATAGATATATTTCTGTCCACTTGATTTAACCGTAATCAATAAGTCAACTTTTCACATATTGTTCGTATTAATGGCTAGGTCAAATGTTGTTTCACCCCCGAGATTACATTTTGCTCCTTAAGTCTAAATGATCCTCTAATGAACATTGGTTTGTGATCCAATCACCCAACCGAATCCTTCTAGGGCCAATGAGAGGATGGTGCCCCTTGTTCAAGACCTAAAATCAGTACTTAAGAAAACAACCTCCCTACTAGCCCTAAAGGTTAGTAGAAGTGAATTTCGTTTTGCACCCTAGGTCCCCAATTATCTACCTAGTCTTACCCCTGAAATGGAAGGCTTATTGAGCCGGTGCTATTGAGCCAACCTTCACCTATGAGAATCTAAGGACAATCTCGAATAAACAGGGGTTCATAGCTAGCTCAGGATTAAGGTCAAGTTACCTACATCATCGCTTTGAAACAGTCAATTTTAAATAGTAAACATCGTTATAAAGTAAGAGTTGTTGGAAATGTTCTAAAACTCGTAGTTCGTAAATGTTAGAAACAGATTCTATTTATCAATAAAAATATTGAGTATTTCATTCAATAAATTATTATTGATATTGCATTCTATTATAAAAATCCAATAAATAAATCCATGGCTTTAATTTGAATACTTTAACTTTATGTGGAGACATAAAAGTGGATCAGATTGAGTACCTCATCCTAGTAACACTATTGGATGCGAACCACTTTGTATATTGATACAAATGATGTGATCCCAAAATCATTCATGTGGAGACATGTGAGTGGGGGCATCCTATGCAAAGGATGTTTGCATAAGACCAGACCTCGAAATAGTCACTTTTCTTTATAACGATCAGTTACTACTAAAACTGACTATTTCAAATTGGATGACTTAGGGTAACTCGATCTTAATCTTGAGCTAACTATGAATTCCTATTTATTCGGGATTATCCGTTGATCTACATAGGTGAGGGTAGTCTAACAGCACTGCTCGATAAGCATCCCATTTTGGAGATAAGACCGGATAGATAGTTGGGGACATAGTCCTACAAGATAGAATTCATTCCTACCCGACTTAGGGTTAGTAGATAGGTTGTTTTCTTAAGTACTGCTTCCTAGTCTTGAACAACGGGGCTTCACTGATGACATGCAAAAATGCATGTCATCTTAGGCCTTTTATTTAGAATTATTAAGACTGTTAAGCAGAATATGCGGCAATTATGTTAGGAATTCATGAGAAAATGAGTTTGTGGCGTTCAGCATTGAGAATCTCGGCTAACCCATTATTATGCGTTATTATGCGTCAATTGTCTATTTTTATAGCTAACGCAGGAAGTGGACGCAAACGCGGAAACCGGGCTATCGCATAGCGATCGCATGCGGAGAAACTCTCCATCGCAAAGGCGAACACATATGATTAATGCATCGGTGTTGCAGTGATCAGCCGCATGCGACCATCGCATAAGAGTTGTGATCGTCAAACGATTATGATCATCGTGTAGAAGTTGTGGTATTAAGCGAATGCGGTCACTGCACGATTGCGGCTACATGATAATGCATAATAGAGGGATCAACGCAAGGTTGGTGGAATGAACGCATCAACGCATATCTCGAAAAAATCAAAAGATGATGTTGACATTTCACCACAATGCCGTTAGCAGCAGAGATTCAGAAAAGGACTAACGCGTCGCGAATGTCAGAATCAGAGCAATCCATTAATGTTGTCGGCGATCAAGCTCTATATATAGAAGTCGCCGAGCATAATTTCAAATCGTCCAAGTTTCGACCTTCGGGCAGATCCTGGTGATCCAGACGAACGTGTTAGAAGAAAGCTTGAGAGTTCCTCATCTCCTTCATTCATTCTGAGTGACGACCGGAGCCTTTGCCGAAGCTAGATCTCGAAAGAGTCAGTTCCACATCTCATCCATGGCACCACCGGTAGCCCTGACACACATCCACTGGAAGCAAGACATTTCTTCCAGCTGGTCTTTTCATTTTCTCTTCTTTTCTTATATTGTATTGTATTACATTTTGGATTAAGGAATTAATGCATTATGTGTTCAATGCATTTCTATGTTTCCTTCGATTCCACCTCCATCTTTTTTTACTTAGCATCTTTAACTTTCATTGCATCACTTAGTGAGATTTCTAGAGTATCACATACTTAGTCATGTGGATTAGAGATATGAAACATGTAGCAAACCACCAGGAGGTGTGCGTTGCGTGAGTGTGTGAGAAAACCTTATATTCTTAGTGTGAAGTTGTAGCAACGCCTGCCTATAGACGGACGTAATGCTTGTCTATGAGTAAAATCAGCAACAACCAACTGCCCGGGAGGGTAAGTGGTTGGTCGCATTAAGCAATGTAAGCATGTACTTACTAGAGATAGAAATAATCTTGCGTCAGCCAAGTTTATGTGGTTGCTTGTCTTATGTATACATCCATCACACCTTTAGAGCTACTCAAGAGAGAGTCTAAAGAAAGAACCTAAGACTTGAGAGAGCTAAGTTAGAATCGATGCTCGAGAGAGCTAGATTAGGTTTGCATAAGCAAGAATGGCTTAGGAATAAGCTCCGTTTGCTATTACACAACGTATACACCCTACGGAGAGGATAATGGCTGCATCCAAGAAGTAGGATACGGTGGCTGTATGTGATCATCTCGAACCTTTTGCATACACATCGCATGCGTCCTGGAATTAGGCTCTAGTGTGTGTAGCATGATTGCATAGTTTGCGTTGGCTAAGGTTGCGCTTGCAGTCAATCTTAAAGGTTGCGGTGAAGGCATCTTCACATTTTTTCTATTTTCCCATCCATTTATTTCACGTCAATAGTTGTTGTGTCTCTACCTCTCATTCATACTTCTCATTGCATTGTCTGTTAGTTAGGAGTATGAGTAGTTGTAGCATTAAACCTCCCATCATTCTTTTATTCAACCGTCGCATGCACATCACTACATACATTTAGCTACAAGTCCCTGAGTTCGACCTCAGATCACCCAAGAAGCTTGTGTTCGTGTTATACTTGGCGTGAGCGCAAGAAAACTTGTGACAAGAATGCATGGTCATCACATACATTCGTTAACGCATAGTTTCATTCCAACACATGACCACCGACGCATGATAATCAACGTATACATTAAGAACATGCATCGTATATTGTGTTCACTTAATTTTAGTCTCCAAGTCCTTGATGACTTGGTAATTAATTTTTCGTCACTATCCACCCTCTCATGATCGAGAGAGTCATGGTTTATTAGTTGTACTATAAACCAATTGTTCAATAGAGGATCAGTGGGAGCTTAAGGAGCAAGATGTATTTACAGGGGTAAAACGATAATTTTAACCTAACTGTAAATACGAACGACCTATGAATGATCGACTTACTGATTATGGTTAAAATGAACAAAAATATATCTACGGTGAGGAGAGTGCAATTATCGAGCTATAATGGCGTGTCTCGGTAATTAATGATATTGATTAATTCAGGTCTAGAAAGTTTAGGCAGTTAATCTTAAATGATGGAGTTCATGATCTATAGGTTCATAAGGTCCCTCTACTAGCTTGTAAAATTACTCCTTGGATTAGTGAATTGAGCGGTTTTGAAATGTTCAAAATCAAAATTAGATTTTTGAATTTGAAGAATTCAAATTCAATTTAGGGTTTGGTTAATTATATTTGATATAATTAAACGTTTAATTTATCGAAATTAAAGGTAAATTGGAGAGATTGAAATATCGAAATATTGATTTCAATATTAATTAACATGAATAGGATTCAGGTACGAATTAGGTGTTTAATTAATTTAATATTTGATACTAAATTATTTTTTGATTAATTAATTAAACTTGTTTAATTATTTTTTAAATTAAAATCAAATTCCAATTTTAATTTCAATTTTTAATTTAATTGAGAATTAAATTGAAAAATGGAAAATTCCATGTTAGTGGAATTTTTCAACTTCTTCCAATTTAGGTAGAATAATCCCAAATTGGACACCTTTCTCACTATCTTGGTGCGGATTGGAGTGTAATCAGTTGAACCAAGTAATGTTTACATGAATTAACTCTTTAAAAACCCCATTTTCAGAATTTAGAGGTTCATGCAACTGGTTTTTTTTTAAACTGTTCACTCTCTCTAAAACCTTTTTCTCCCTTCATCATTTTGGCCCTAATTCAGCGTTTCCACCACACAATCTAAGTTAGATAATATTAGAGAATATCCCTTTGATGGTCTACTATCAATTTGGAGGCTGAATTCGTAGAGAGAAGTAGAAATTTTAGTGATTCACCAAAGGTATTATACTCTTGAAACCCTCTCTTATGAAATTAATATTTCATGCATGCTTTCAAATTCAAATTAAATATAATTAGAGTGCTTATTGATTCTGATTGTTTTTGTATTTTTCATGATTAATCTATCAAGAGTGACTTATTTCTTGGTTCGGTCTAATACAAACTTTTTGCATAGGACGCCCCCACCTCGCATGTCTCCATATGAACGGTTCAAGATCACATCGTTTGTACTAAATACAAAGTGGGTCGCATCCGATGGTGTTATCAAAATAAGGTACCCAACCTTATTCGTATACTATAGACTGTTTTAGCATTTACTCGAACTTGATCCATCTTTATGTCTCCACATAAAGTCTAGGTGCTCTTGTAATAGCTATGGATCTTAGTTTATTGGATTTACTTTTTACAAGTGCAATTTACATATTCAACAACTGTTTTATTGAATAAACGTCAATAACATTTTTATTGTAAATAGATTATGTTTAATATTACAAATTGCGAGTTTTTAGGACATATTACCCAACATTTACAACACTTATAACAACTATGAAGCAGATTGTATCTGTAGTATCACCAAGATAAGGTACCCAGCCTTATCCATCTACTACGGACCATTTAGGTTATCATTTAAATATGATCCACCTATATGTCTCTACATACATGTTTAAATTACATAAAATACCCTAGAATCTTAGTTTATTGGATCGAGTGTATGCTCATAAAATAACAATTATTTTATTAATAACAATTTGTTTACAAAGTTTACAAATTACGAGAATATAAGAGAGGGATTTAGGACACCAACCCCAAGAAGAACAACCTCTTGGCTATGTTGTGAAAGGTCACGAAGATAAAGTCTTGAAATTAAAGAAGCCTTTGTATGGATTGAATTAAGCGCCTACGATGTGGAATAACATAATCAACAAATATTTCCTTGAAAATGCGCATTGAGATGCCTTTATGAATATTCTCTTTATATTAAAACTAATGATCATGGAGATATTTTGTTAGTTTATCTGTATGTGGTTGATTTAATTTTTACAAGAAAATGTGAAAGTATGTTTGAAAATATCAAATAGGCAATGACCCAAGAATTTGAGATGACAAATATTGGGTTGGTGTTATATTATCTTGGCATTGAGGAGAAGCAGTCAGATGGAGGTATTTTTATCTTTCAAGAAAAATATACTAGAGAAATTCTGGAGAAGTTCAAGATGATCAATTCTAATCTTGTCACAACTCTGATTGAAATTGAGATAAAATTATCCAAATATGAAGAAGGAGATGTTGTTAATCCTTCATATTTCAAAAGCTTAATTGAAAGTTTAAGATATTTGACTTGCACACAACTAGATATTCTTTTCAGCGTTGGATTGGTGAATCGATTTATGGAATCTCCTACAACTACTCATTTGAAAGTGGCAAAGAGAATTCTTCGTTATCTCAAAGGTTAGCTTGATTATGGATTATTTTATTCTTCATCTAAAGAATTCAAGCTTGAAGGTTATTGTGATAGTGATTGGGCTAGAGATGTAATGACCAAAAAAGTACAAGTGGACATGTGTTCTTTGTTGGTAATACTGCATTTACTTGGAGTTTAAGAAGCAATCTATTATGACATTATCTACTTGTGAGATAGAATATGTTGTTGCAGCCTCATGTATTTGCCATGAAGTTTGGTTAAGGAATTTGTGAAGGATCTCGTTTTGTAAAGATCGTTGAGCAGAAACGAATCGTCCAAATTCCATTTTGATTAAAAAAACAAGTTCATAGTAAACATACAAGATATGCATTTAATAATAAATTACAGCATGCTTGTTAAAAGGAAATAGAGTTCAAGAGATACTACCTTTGAAGAACCCTTCTTCTTATATATCTCTCGATCTATCACGAACCTCGAAACAGAAAACCTTAAATATTTTCTTCAAGAACTTTATGAACCAAAATAGAAGACACAACCAGTGGGCTCTAACTATTTTGGTAAAGATGGTGAGTGAGTTTGGAGGAGGAAGAAGATTAAGGAAGAACAGAGAACGATTCTGTGATGTTCAATCGTCTAGCAAAACTTCTCAATTTTGTAGTGCTCTGTACCGTTTTGAAGAAAATAAAACTATTTTTCATTTATTCCAATTTTCACAAAAACTAATTAACCACTCACTAAGGTGGTTGGAGAGAAATTAGGAAAAATAATAAAATAAATATAAATAAATATGATAATCAACTTATCATATCTTATTTATATTAAACTATATGTTATATCAAATATAACACATAATCTATAATTTTAATATTGTATCATATACAATATAAACTATAGTTCATTTTCTCTATTTTATGACATTTAATATAAATCATATTTATATTTAATTTAACAACTATGAATCACATTCATAGAAAATATATTTGAATCTTATTCAAATATTTATTTCCTCCAATTAAACTATAATGTACCAAATACATTATAACAATTATGTCACATATAATTGAATCAATTTAATTGTATCATATATAATTACATTCATTCTTATTAATTTGAACAATTCAAATTAACCAAAAAACTGATTCTCAACTAAATCCTTTTGAGCTAATAAGGGGACCTTATGGACCTGTAGCTTGAAGCTCCAACGATACATGAATAATTAATTAAATTCTTTAATTACATTATCTACCATCTATTAACTGTCGGGCACTCCACTAAAGATCGACAGTTGCACTCTTCGCACTACAGATATATTTATGTGTCCATTGAATATAACCAATCAACAGTACAATGACCCTTCACAAATTGCTCGTAAGTACAACTGTGCCAAATTATCGTTTTTCCCTATAGTTACCTCTAGCTCCTTATGTCACACCCCCTCCCAAACTACATGCTAGCTTAGTCAGGGAGATGGCGTGAAGCCAACAGACATCGTCCTCCTCTAACGATACGGCTGTTGACCCTGTTGAAACGTTGAACCTGATAAACATACTAATATTAGATATAAAATACTTTACATATACACAACACAGCGGAACCCCTGAAAACCTTTAGACACACATGAAGTGCAGTCCTGACATAACTCGGTTTGGAAAATAACCTAATAGAGATATCACAATAAAAAACATATCCAATTGGGGTTTACACAACCACGACATCTAGTGCTTACAAAACCATAAACTATCCAGTTCTTACAAAGACATTTACAATACAAACAGACATCGTGTACAACTCCACCCACATATGGAGCTTGATTTGGAAACTTTTAGCAGAAAACAAACTTTGGCAGTTATCAGGCACCGAGAGCTCGATCTCTACCTGAAAAATGGGAAAACATTTTGAAAGAGTGAGCTACGAAGCCCAGTGAGTGACTAAATTTAAAACTGTAAATCCGCAAATCAGAACACGTGATAAACCTTTAACGTATGAATCTGTTCAATCAAAGCGTTAAACATAAACGTGTAACGCTAAAGCTTTCTCAAATATTCCGCAAGTACGTCATTAAAATCTAGCAAGGCATATCAAGTATATTAAACATTTTAACTAACATGACAAATCAACGTTGTGTAGGGCACGCCCAGTACAACCAATGTTTACTAGCTCTACGATGTAGTGGGGCCCGCCCAGCACACCCATCATCTTTGTCGTAGTGGGGCCTGCCCAGCACTCATGACAACATCATTGTCACGGAGTACACTCAACGTTAACAATGGAATATAACCTGTGTGCACACGATACCATATAGCCTTGGGCTCAATATCTCAGTTATGTACTCAATAAAAGTATTAGAAAACCACATGAAAATATTAAAACATGCCTGCTTATCTTTATCTTTCATAAAACTCAAGCTTACTCAGCTTGCTCGTAAAAGATTGAAAATCTTTTAACAGTACTCGCTAATACATAGTTTACTTTAAATGATATTGTTTCAACTACTTTTCAAAAATTGAATAATCATGTTCTCATATATAAACCTCATTAGAAAATATAAGCTCAAAACTTATGCTTGAAACCATTAATAGAAATCATGTATCATTCATAAGTTCATATTCAAGCATGTAAACCATTTAAGCATAAATTACAGTTTAGAAATCATTTTCGAAGTTCGTTTTGTCATTCAGTCTTGGCTAGTTCCCTGATCTGTAGACTCAGCCTATTTTCTCTTGGCCTGTCAAACAAATCAAAACTGAGCATCAGAACTATAAATCATCTTGTCTTTCCATGCTCATGAATTCTAAATTCTAGAAATAAAATCATACTTCACACTTTTTTTTCTCTAGATTTTCCAGATTCAATACCCTAATTTCCAATACTCATAACTTTCTTAATACTTGACCAAAATTAATGTACTTTATATCAAACTCTTTATTTTAAAACTCTCTACAATTTACCTGAAGGAAACAAAACGAGATTCCCAACGAATTTGTCTAGAAATCCCTCGAACGCAGCAAATACAGATTCGTGCTTCTCTGCTACCCTCTACTTTTCTCCTGAAATTAAACCTACTTCTAGTCATTTTTGGCTCACGAATTCTTCATGTAAGTTATAAGAAATTGAATAAAAATTCCAACCATACCTAATTGAGCTTCTAATTTTTACCTATACACCCCAGAATGTTCGAAAAACTAGAGAAAATCCTAGATCCTTCTTATTTGATCGAAAAATTCTATGCTCTGTATTCCTTTTCAAAAACCATTAACTTATCATTAGATTTAGCTCAAGATTTATTTATGAAATTTGTTAAAAATGGATTAACTTTCAAGAAAGTCAGGCCTCACCTCTTAGTTCTTCTTGTGTAGCTCAAACTGACTTAAAAACCAGAGATTGGTAGGTTGAGCCCAGATTCTTCCATGGTTGCACTTGCATGAACTTTTTCCTCCCTTCTTCAACCTTCAACCTACAGCAAGCTTCTTCTTCCTCTTTCTTCACTCTCTCTCTCGAAATGCTCTGAAAATCTTATGGGAAAAGATGGAGAAATGGGCTAAAATGAGTTAGGCGGTGGTGCCGAATGGGTTTCCATTTCGGGAAAAAGGAAAAAAAATGAAAGGAAATGGAAACCCATTCGGATACCCACTTATCACTTATGGAGTTTGCTTATACTAACAACTATCAATCTAGTATCGACATGGCACCATTCGAGGCTTTGTATGGCTGACCATGCAGAATTCCTGTATGCTGGAACGAAGTGGGAGAGCGAAAGCTAGTTGGTCCTGAGTTAGTACAAGTTACGTCAGACAATATTAAGTCGCTTAGAGAGAACCTGAAGATAGCTCAAGATCGACAGAAGAGCTATGCAGATAAGCGACGAAGAGACTTAGAATTCTAGGTTAGAGATCAAGTTTTCTTAAAGTTATCTTTGTGAAGAGGTGTTCTTCGCTTTGGGAGGAAAGATAAGCTGAGTCCTAGATATATTGGTCCTTATCGGATAACAGAACAAGTTAGACCAGCAGCCTATAGACTTGAGTTGTCAACAAAACTTTCTCAAATACATGATGTTTTCTATGTGTCCATGTTGAGGAAATATATTCCAAATCTGTCACATGTGTTGCAAGAACAACCGGTTGAGCTGAAAAAAGACTTGAGTTATAAAGAGGAAGCGGTTCAGATCCTCGACAGAAAGGAGCAAGTTTTGAGGAATAAAACGATCCCACTCGTGAAGGTCCTTTGGAGACATCACGGAGTGGAGGAGATAACCTGGGAGTCAGAAGACCAGATGAGGAGGAGTTACCCGACATTCTTCACCTAAGGACTTCTAAATTTCAAGGATGAAATTTCATAAGGGGAGGTAAGTTGTAAACCTGAGACTTTCCTTGGATTATTTGCTCTTGTCACATATTGTAGGATGTTGGATTCAAGTTATTGTTGTTTCATTGTTGAAGAAAAATGGCAAAGCTTTTGGTTGAAGTTGTCTTTGATAATTTTGGAATTTATTAATAAAGAAAAGAAAAGAAAGTAAATAAAGAAAAAGAAAAGAAAAGGAAAGGAAATGGAAACCCATTCGGCACCACCGCCTAACTCATTTCAGCCCATTTCTCCATCTTTTCCCATAAGATTTTCAGAGCATTTCGAGAGAGAGAGTGTGAAGAAAGAGGAAGAAGAAGCTTGCTGCAGGTTGGAGGTTGAAGAAGGGAGGAAAAAGTTCATGCAAGTGCAACCATGGAAGAATCTGGGTTCAACCTACCTATCTCTGGTTTTTAAGTCGGTTTGAGCTACAGAAGAAGAATTAAGAGGTGAGGTCTGACTTTCTTGAAATTAATCCATTTTCTAACAAATTTCATGAAGAAAGCTTGAGCTAAATCTGATGATAAGTTAATAGTTTTTTAAAAGGAATACAGAGCACTCGTGCAAATCAAAAGGATCTAGGGTTTTCTCTGGTTTTTCAAACATTTTGGGGAGTACAGATTGAATTAGAAGCTCAATTGAGTATGGTTGAAATCTTATTGAATTTTCTATAACCTACATGAAGAATTCGTGAGCCAAAAATGAATAGAAGTAGATTTAATTTCAGGAGAAAGGTAGAGGGTAGCAGAGAAGCATGAATCTGTATTTGCTGGATTCGGGGGATTTCTAGACAAATCCGTTGGGAATCTCGTTTTTATTCCTCCAGATAAGTTGTAGAGTGTTTCAAAATAAAGAGTTTGATATATAGTACATTAATTTTGGCCAAGTATTGAAGAAGTTATAAGTATTGGAAATTAGGGTATTGAATCTGAAAAATCTAAAAAAAAAAAAAAAAAAAAAAGTGTGAAGTATGATTTTATTTCTAGAATTTAGAATTCATGAGCATGGAATGACAAGATGATTTATAGTTCTGATGCTCGGTTTTGATTTTTTTGACAGGCCAAGAGGAAATAGGCCGAGTCTACAGACTAGGGAACTAGCCAAGACTATGAGTGACAAAACGAATTTCAAAAATGTTTTCTAAACTGTAATTTATGCTTAAATGGTATACATGCTTGAATATGAACTTATGAATGATACATGATTTCTATGAATGGTTTCAAGCATAAGTTTTGAGCTTAGATTTTCTAATGAGGTTTATATACGAGCATGTGATTATTGAATTCCTGAAAGGTAGTTGAAACGATATCATTTAAAGTAAAGTATGTATTAGCGAGTACTGTTAAAAGATTTTCTATTTTTCACGAGCAAGCTGAGTAAGCTTGAGTTTTACGAAAGATAAAGATAAGCAGGCATGTTTAGGTATTTTCATGTGGTTTTCTGAGACTTTTATTGACTACATGATTGAGATATTGAGCCCAAGCCTATATGGTATCGTGTGCACACAGGTTATATTCCATTGTTGACGTTGAGTGTACTCCGTGACAACGATGCTGTCATGAGTGCTGGGTGGGCCCCACTTCGATAAAGACGATGGGAGTGATGGGCAGGCTCCACTACATCGTAGAGCTAGTAAACGTTGGTTGTACTGGGCGTGCCCTACACAATGTTGATTTGTCATGTTAGTTAAAATGTTTTATATACTTGATATGCCTTGCTAGATTTTAATGACGTACTTGCGGAATATTTGAGAAAGCTTTTAGCATTACACGTTTATGTTTAACGCTTTGATTGAACAGATTCATACGTTTAAAAGTTTATCACGTGTTCTGATTTGCGGATTTACAGTTTTAAATTTAGTCACTCACTGGGCTTCGTAGCTCACTCTTTCAAAATGTTTTCCCACTTTTCAGGTAGAGATCGAGCTCCCAGTGCCTGATAACTGCCAAAGTCTGTTTTCTGCTAAAAGCTTCCAGATCAAGCTCCATACGTGGGTGGAGTTGTACATTATGTCTGTTTGTATTGTAAATATCTTTGTAAGAACTGGATAGTTTATGGTTGTGTAAGCACTAGATGTCGTAGTTGTGTAAACCCCAGTTGGATATGTTTTTTATTGTGGTATCTCTATCCGGTTATTTTCCAAACCGAGTTATATCAGGTCTGCATTTCATGTGTGTCTAAAGGTTTTTAGGGATTCTGCTGTGTTGTGTTACATGTAAAGTATTTTATTCTAAGATTAGTATGTTTATCAGGTTCAACGTTTCAGCAGGGTCAATAGGTATCGTTAGAGGAGGACGATGTCTGTTGGCTTCACGCCATCTTCCTTACTAAGCTAGCAGGTAGTTTGAGAGGGGGTGTGACACCTTAAGTACCACTGATCCCTCTAATGAATAATAGATCATAGTCCCACTATGACTAAACTCCTCTTGGGCCAGAAGAGGGTGTGGCGTCATATTGTTCAAGACCCAAAATTAGCCCTTAAGAGAGCAATTTATCTACTTATCCCTGTTTCGGGAAAGAAGTGAATTTCATCTTGTGTAGTTATGTTCCCAACTCCTCAATCAGACGAATCCCTAAAATGGTAGGCTTGTTGAGTCGGCGATCTGGCCACTCTCACCCATACAAATCAAAGGACCACCCTCATAAGTAGTAGTTCACAACTCACTTAGGATTAAGGTCATGTTATCTATGGTATTCCTAGTGAAATGAAAGTCTCTATTATGAACAACGTTATATAATGAGACTAAGCATTTCGTGGTCCAGTCTTATATAAACTCCTTGGTATAGAATATCCTCGCTCACATGTCTAATACATGCATGGTCAAGATTAATCATTCGTAGCACTTTACAACAATTGTAACACCTATTGAAAGAACTATAATTATAGAGGACCTTTGAGCGGAAGCAGATCGTTCCAAACTCCATTGTGAAAGAACTCAAACATTTACAATCGTACTAAATAAATTATGCATTAAACATAAATTACAACATGCTTCAAAATTAAATACAAGGGATCGAGAAAACAATACCTTTGAAGAACTCTTTCTTCACGTATTTCCCTTGATCATACTCGAACACAACGAACAAGAACTCGAAGTCCCTCGAACACCAGCAACGAGTAAAACTCGATCCTCGAACAGAACTGGACACCACCACAAGATTACCTTGATATGTAATGAATAGAAAAATCTGCCCCTATCCAATCCCTACATTTTTTGTGTATTTAAAAACACTTCTACTAACCTAGACAAAATATAATTATCTAACCACTTAACTAAAAAAATACAATAAATTATTACTAATCATGGAAAATAATAACAAAATAATTTTCTTCATTAAAAATAATAACAAGAAAAGATCTCCTCATTTTTTAAAAACAGTAATAACAAAAAAGATACCTGCATTTAAATAATAATAATAATAAAATATAATCTATCATAATGCAATAACTATGACGACTAAAATTTAGGCGTTGAATAAAACACATATTTTATATTCAAAATAACCATTAAATAGCTTGTACCGATAAATCTTTTCTCATACTAAACCTTAGAAATACCTCTATTTTAAAAAAGAAAAAGAGATATTTAAATATTGTCATATTTTGACACATATGTCAAAAATAATTTAAATGTTCGTTAGACTAAGCCATGCAAAGAATATATCTTCATCATATTTTTCTTATACTAAAAATAATTTACATCCCACGTAAATATTGTAATAGCTAAAACCTTCAAAACACAGATACTATGTATTAAAAAACCGTCAAATAAATTACATAAATATTCTATACTAGGCCCACTTACACCATTTTTATGTACTTCAAATCTCGCCCACATATAAACACTCTGAATGATAAATGGGTCTGCTTCATCTTGATTCGCTAACCATGAACAACGATAATTTTGCTTAGTCGGCAATCCAATAGTAGAGTGGCTTCACCTCAGCGACGTCATAACGATGAAGATGAAGAAGAATAAGACTGCAAAGATGAACAATGTGATCTAGATGGGTCATCTCCCTCTATCGTTGGCTAGAAAAGGGCATGTAAAATTGTTTGGTATGTTATCATCACGATCACATTTGGCACCAATGGAATAGCCACTTACTCATATCTATTAAAAATAAATCGGATGGATACTTTACCTTGAGAATGACAAGGCTTTATACAAAAAGATCTATTAAATGCTTAAAATAAAATCTCAACTTTTAAAATAAAAAATAATTGGTAAAAAAATCTATATGAAGATTTTATTTTAACAACCACGTAAAAAATATGCTAACATAGAGTTTGTGGAAGGCTAGAAAGAGAAACCAAATTTAGTAGTGGGATCCTAAAATAATCAAATGGTCATATTCCAATGATCCCAGAAAATGACCAAAAATAAAAACGGATATTTAATATTGGCCCTGCAATTTCGCTTCTTATTAGTTTTCAGTTTTACCATTTTCCCGATTGAAACCTAAAAGACCTAAAAGGTTGGGCTTAGGGGCTAGGACTTGGGCTAGCTTGATTTCCCTCAGCCAAAGCCCAACATGAAAAGTGGTTGGGCCGTGGCCCATGTTCAGTAAACTCCGAACTTGAGATGAATCTCATTCCTTCAAAAAGAGAATTAAAAGTGGGATCGAAACTTTAGGTAAGTGCATTATGTTTACGTGAGTTTGGAAATAATAATAAATTTGTAGTTTTTTTAAAGATAATGTAAAGTAATTTCACTATATATAATGTATAAAGTCAAAAAATTTGCGCTAAATTATTATGCGTTAGGCGCCACCCAAATTGGTTTCACTAAGGTTGTTAGGTAGAAGTCAGTAAGAAGAAAAACAAGATTTTTAATTGGCAACCAACTTGTTACACATATTCACATTTAATGTTCTAATATTATCAACAATTAATGATTGGAATTGGAAGCTCATTTTCATCTTTGTATGTTGAAATTCCTTTTTCAAAAAAAGAATTGAAATTTTGTTCACGAAAGATGGACGATAAGGTTGGTGAAAAAAGTCCAAAAAAGGTCAAAAATTGCATAAAACATAACTAATAGATATTGCTTCAAAATTTTTTAATCCGTTTGGACATCATTGCTTATTGGTTAAGCAATCTGGTGTAGATGCAATTTTCTAGTTTTCAATGATCATATCTCGCTTAATTCTTATCTTATTCGGTAGACAGTAAAGGTGATGAAATTTATGGATCATTAGATAGGGTAGGTCTTGACTCAGTTGTCTTTGTCGTCCTTCGAACATTGATGAGGTTTCTCCCTAGTTAGCCCCTCCTCAAGGCTCTTTCAAGTTGAACTCCGATGCAACTTTCATGAATGGTCTCGATCTTATTTGGAATTAGGAAGGGGAACGAGTCTAGATCAATGAGACATCAATAAAATTTAAACAATATGAATACCCTTGCTCTATCGAACTCGTCTGTTCAGGCTCTCAAGTTAGCTTTTGTTCACTCCACATGAATGAACCGATCAAAGGTATAAGTGATGTCGATCACACAAAGAGGGTTATAGATTTTCAGTTTATGGGGGGGGGGGGGGGGGGGGGGGAATGGGATCAGTAGTAGGTGAGAAAGTGAACCATTTGATTGAGTATGTCGGGACCAAGTCCAGTGCTCGCTCGTTGCTGATGAAAGAAGGTGGTTGTTAACACACACACACACACAAAAAAAAATCCCATAAAAGAATGGGAAAAATGAATCTAATTATGTTCTATCAATAAAGGAATTTTTTTCTACTACCTTTGATATGTGGACAATCAAGTCAAATGCCTGTTTTCTTCTGTCGGCTCTAAGAGCATTTATTGTCTTTGTAGAGTAATATGATCTTGGACTAGACCCCTTCGCATGACCTAGAAAAGGAAATCAGTTCATGCTACTATAAAACCTTCAAACTCCTTCCTCATGACACTGTTGTGCTGCCATCGAGATTTGACAGCAAACTTAAAAACCTACTCACAAGACGCTTTATGCCCAATCATTGTCTGAAACTTTAATGACTATTTGTGATTTCCTCTATTGTGAGTCTATTTTTCGTTTCATTTGGATTAATCACAAAAGTAATTTTGTTGCTCATTAGATAGCTAGCTACACATGCCCGAAGCTTTGGTTTTTTGACAATTTGGTTTGAAGACCATGTCCTCTTTGGACAGAGTTTGCCCTTCGTTTCAGTTCAGTTTGTGTTTAAGTTCTCTTTGTTAATGTTGAACTAAGAAAAAAATTAATGGATATTAGTGTGTGTAATAAAAGGGATTAATTAAATCGATAATTGACATGTAATCATGGTTGAGGATTCAAAATTTTCCATACACTTAAAAAAAAAAAAAAGACAAATATTAATTTATACCCCTAAACTTTCGGGATTGTATTAATCTATACCCCTAAAATTTGGGGATTGTATTAATTTAAACCCTAAACTAAGAATTGTATCAATCTAAATCTTAAATTTAGAAGTTGTATTAATTTAAATCTTAAACTTTTATAAGTGTATCAATTTAAACCCCGAGCTCTCATAAATATATTAATTTAAATTCTAAATTTTCATAAGTGTATAAAAAAAAACATAATAGATGATTTAAATTGATGCAATTATTAGTTTATGGTTTAAGTTGATACAATTCCCAAAGTTTAAAGTTTTAAGTTGATACAATTATTAGTTTAGAGTTGAAATTGATACAATAACCAAAGTTTAAGAGTATAAATTGATATTTGTGAAATAAATAAATAAATAAAAGGCCAAGTAAAAAACGCTAAGAAAAATTGAATAATTGTCTTAAGAAATAAACTAAACAATAATTTAATCACATTTTTTTTTAAATTGCAAAGTCAGAACACGTGGGTGGATCATTTAATATTTGAATAATTTAATCAAATGGCTAAAGCTTATCTTTTACCCTATTTAGGCATAATTCTTTCTTTTTCATTTCTCATTTTCTACCATTTACCTTTTGATAGCATTCTAGCGAAGTTTTGTTATTTTTATCGACAATGATTTATAGCTCTCACTAATCATTGTATTATTTATGTGTGTTGAATAATGTAATTTAGGAAAGACTTTTTGATCCCTAGGTTTTAGGTCTAGTTTCTATTTCAAATTTGATTATACATTGGCACGACGTTCACACGCTTTCGTAAGGAATTCCACTCCTTCATCCCACACGAAAGTGTATTTTAGCCTTTAAAGGTTGATTTATGGTGTGATCGAACTGAAATTTTGACAATGTGTTCTTGACATGAGGATCTTCAATCTGGATGATGGAGATTTCTTTGGAGAGTTAGTAGTTAGTTGCCACTTCTAGTGAGATCTATCTAATTATTCTCTTCATTATTGTTGTTTGTTACCAAGATTATTTATCTTTAAATATCTATTGTGTATGCTTTGATTGTGACTAGGAAGAACTTATCGTAACTCATTATTGATTATAGTGGAGATTTTCACTTCGTTTTATGGTTTTTTTATTCGCCTTGAGGAGTTTTTTTTTTTTCTACATTAAAATTGTTTCTCTGTTTCATAGTCATTAGATTTCAAGATGTTATATATTTAGTTCTTAAGTATTAGTTTGGTTCAGATTTAGTCCCTAAATTTTAAAATGCTACAATTTTACCTTTGACATTTGAGTTTTGCTTCAAATTTACTTCCTATGTTCCAGATTTACATTTTTAACCTCAATTTTTCACAATATACCCACTTTCCGTCTTTAGAGTTAATTTATGTTAATAAATTAAAAAAATCGTTAAAAGAATTATAATTAATTAAGTTTCACTATTTTTGTTACTTTTAAAATTAGATTTAAAATTTTACTTCATAACTATTTTTAATTAATTAATAAAAATTGACGTCAATGATTGAAAGTGAATATCTAATAAAAAGATAAAATTATAACATTAAAAATTTAGGGAAGAAACAAAATAAAAATGAAGCCAAACCTAAGGACTAGAAACTACCTTCCATCTTTTCATTATATATATGGTATGAAAATATTATATATATATATATATATGTCCAAAAAAAAAAAAGAAAAAAGGAAAAAGAAAGTGACATTATTTGTGAAGAGTACACTTCTTTGAATTGCCTTTTTAATGTGTGCTTTTGATCATTTAGCCTTTTACAAATATAATTTGGTGCATGTAGTGGGAAAGAGGAAAAGTCATAGCAAATCCCAATTCCAAAACAAAGGAAGGAATCACATCCATCCCCCACAAATTATTTAAATCATGGACAAAATAATGCAATTTGAATGGCATCAACCAAACATAAGTGCTTTCTAGCTAATGGGTTTCATGGAATTTATATGTATAAATCAATTATCTATTGGGAAAATTTAAACTTTTCATTTTATTAATACAACTTTCATATGTATATAAATTTCATCAGAAAGGTTTTCATTGCATTTCTTAGTATTATATACATATAGCCCAATTTTAAAATAATTTCAACTACAATAATGTATTTTATGAATCATTCTTTCAAACTTTTCAACACTCTCCATATATATTAAAATTAATTAAAGAGAATAATCCAACTAAGGAGGATTACTTGGTCATCTTCAATTTAATCTCTCTATAAAGATGCTTTAAATGTCCATAGGAAAGGCACCAGCTTTGATCACTACTACCTATAAATATTATACATGCTTGTATAATTTAAAATTATAAATACAACCCTTACAAAAGTTTTTTCTAAATATATTTAAATACACTACATTTTTTTTTCATACTATACTCTTCTAATTGAGCTATATTCATTTTGACATAACAATATATAAATCTAAATAAATAAACTATATATTAAAGTTTAGTACTTAAATTTTCAAGTTTATGTCTAATAAACCCTTAAATTTTTAATTTTATGTCTAATATGTATCTTACAAGATCTTATCAATCTTTTGTTTTGTGTCTAATAAATTTTTGACGTCTTCAATATTTTTAAAAATTAGTAGATCCGTTAAACATTTTTTAAATTGATTTTTTTTATAGGATCCATAAACGTTCAATTCTCGGTATAATACAAATTCTTGAATTTAGAAAATGTGGAATAAGTTAAATAATTGATATTTTTTAAAATTAAAAGGTCAAAAGTTCAAATATTCATATTTCACATTTTTTTTAATTCAATAATCAGAAAAAAATATAACCATTGGAATGAAAGACTAAATAGTGTGATATTATTCAATAAAAAAGGAGCTAATATGAATATAATTTAATCATAAATGATAAGTACACTAATTTCATTAGGATTGAAAGTTGAAATCTACCTATTTCAAACTAAAATATATTTATAAGAATAAGAAAAAAAAACCATATGAAAATGTCAGTGATATTTCAAAAAATGCGAAGCAATGCCAAAGCAAAGGCTCTTGAACGGCCCCCGATTCTGTGTGTGTCTCTCTCCTCTTCTCTTCTCTTCTCTTCTCTCTAATGTCATATCATATCATGCAAGAAGGGCATAACAATAACCCCCTCTCGCACACGTCATTGCCTTCCCTTATACTCAGGTCTCATTTCTTCATTCAAATTCAACCATCCCTCCAACACCAACCCTTTAATTTTCCTCTCTTTCTCCATCCATGGCTTCCGCCAGATCTATCTCTACCCTTTCAATATGACCGCCTATCTAGATTCTTTCTATTTCCCATAAAAACCCCACTCACCCCATCTTTTTTACTTGATTTTTTCTGGGTTCTCTTTTGTTTTCTTCGATTTCTCCCCCATTTCGTTTCTGGATTCAATCTGGATTTCTGATTTACAGAGTTAATCGGACATTAGAGAGGGAAATGGCTAGTGGGGTTCATGAAAATGGGTTCGTCTTGTTTTCTACTGAGGAGTTGAGTGAGATGAGTGGGGTTAAGTTCGGTGGAGACTTTGTGGAGGTCACTTGTGGCTGTACTAGTCATCGATATGGCGATTCTGTTGGGAGGTTGAGGATTTTTGTTAATGGTGAACTTGAAATCACCTGTGAATGCACTCCTGGTTGTCGTGAAGGTTTTCTTTATACATTCTCTCTCTCTTTCTTATATTCAGTCTTCGGAAACATATCTTCCGTTTATGATATATAGCTGACTTCTTTACTCGACTTTTCTGGGGATTCTTGTGATGAGATTTGAAATATAGTTCTTCCTTTCTTCTCAGTTCTGTTTTGATTTTTATGCATGCTTTGGTGGGTTTGTCCTTGTATTTGTCTTTTCATGGATTTGAAAAATGAAGTTTGACGTTAATGGGTGTCATTTTTTGTCCCTGCATTCATTGGGGTTGTGGATAGGGTTAGTGTCTTACTCAAGAGGATAAGAGAACTAGTACTACGGATGGAGAGTTCAGCATTTCAAGTGGGTTCTTTATTTTCATGGCATACAGTTTAAGTGTATGATGTTTTGTCTGAGTGAACAATAATATTTGATAATGGTGAGCAAGAACACGTATGTTTTTTTTTTTTTTTTTTTTTTTTTTCAATCTTCAAACTTTGATGTGGCAGTTGTTGAGAATCTTCTGATTAAAACGTGTTTGGGTCCGTTTGGAATTACTTTTGAAGTGTTTAAAATGACTATGTTTATGACCAAAATATTTTAGCTTCAAGTGGGAATCTTCATATCCAATATGAAATAATTGAAAAACTGTCTAGTTTATGGTTTGGAGTGCCTCTACAGTTGCTTTCTTGGATTAGGTTTTGATGTTAAGGTTCTGTTTTTTACTTTCATGTTGGCAGATTAATCATAGTATCACACCTCAATGCAAGTACCTCTTTTGGTTATTCATGGCTGCTTATATTTTATGTTATTGCATTTGGTGAAATTTACTTTTTCATCATGTCTTGACACAATAATGCATGCCACTTAAGGAAATGAGAGCTTTGTTCTTGTTTATGATTGTGTATGTGGTCGTTGAGGACCTGAACCGGCCAACACTGGAGGAAAGTCTTTAAATAGCTCATTATGTTAAGATCCATCCCCGATATATAGAACACAAAGCACAAGCTTGTAAAGATCCACATTATGATTTCTCAGGTTGGTTTGTTATACAAATTGATATGTTAGTTGTTAATCTGCATGTGAAGGATGGATCAACTGAGCTAAAGATGGTATCTTAGTGCTATATTATTTATGCCTCTTTCTTGTGGAAATTCTTATGGTTGAAAAGTACCTCGCGAGGATTTGTTACTTTATCAGAATCAATCAGATTGGTTCTATATGAGGGCAAACGTGAATGTTTTTATAATATGATTACTCTGCTTTATGTGGCTGTGAAAAGTATATTATACATGCTGATCATGAGGTGATATTTGAGATGATCCTCCTTAAGTCTTGATATTTGTTTTGTGATTTTTACTTGATTTGCTTTTATCTTATTTTTTTGTTCCTTATTTCTAATTTGGATTGTAACTGGACAACTAGACAAGTTGACTCCTGCTGCATTTGAGAAGCACTCCGGAAGAGAAACGGCTAGAAAATGGAAGAACAATGTTTGGGTCATAGTTGATGGAGATAAGATTCCACTGTACAAGACTGTTCTCCTCAAGTACTATAATCAGGCACTAAAAAGCAGCAATGGATCCAGTAGATCCCAAAGCGGACGAGTCTGTCACCGTGATGAGTTTGTTCGATGTAGTAATTGCAACAAGGAACGCAGATTTCGACTTAGGACAAAAGAGGAATGCCGAATACACCATGATGCTTTGGCAGATAGTGATTGGACTTGTGCTGATCTACCATATGACAGGTACGTATTTACTTTGAGATTGCATTTGCTCAAGTAGGTCTCGGCATCAATCTTAGTTTTAAAGACGACAAGGTTTCGCATATAGCTGGTCTTAAAAGACATCATCCGACTTGTGATCCTAAAGCTTAATAAAACTATGTATTTCTCCTTTTTGTTTTACAGAATAACATGTGACACCGATGAAGAACGAGCAAGTCGAAGAGTTTATAGGGGATGCAGCCGTTCACCAACATGCAAGGGTTGCACTTCCTGTGTCTGCTTCGGCTGTGATATCTGTCGCTTTTCAGATTGCAGCTGCCAGACCTGCATTGACTTCACAAGGAACGCAAAACTTGATTGATCTGCAGAACAATTCTTCTGCACAGATTATTCCCATTTCATTTCTTTGTATGATGCTCTTCTCATACAACATTTTAAGGACAACCAAGAAGAGAAATATCAGATTAAACTCAGACTTATTTATTGTCATTACTGACCATTATATCACTTTTAGATTCAGTAGTTTCTCTGCCTTCTCTAGTAAAGAATAGAATATTGCAACTAAGACGATGACGATGATGAGTTTGTGTGGTATTAACAATGTATTGCCGTGTGATTTTCATGGTGTGTTCCGTGCTGTTGTGTCATATCAATACGATTAGAGCTTTCAAGTTGTGGAAGAGAAGAGATTGAAATGATCTTCACAAAATAAGACCCTGAATTGCAAGTGGAAAGCCAAAATGGCAGTTAGAGTCAAGTTGCAGAATAGAGGTAGGAATATTGAATGCAGTGGTTGGCATTGGGAAGCAAATGAGGGTATTGGAAGGAAGATGAAAGGTATAGAGCAGAAATACATGTTTCTTCTTCTATGGTAAAAGTACCAATTCATCATAAATGATGCAGCTGGAATTCTCTTCCAGCTGCCTGCTTAGAAAGGTTGAGCTGTAGTTAGTATCTTGGGAATAGGAATAATATCCTCCATGTGGATAAATACTTTATATCACTTTTGATTTCTCCTATATAAATTATGTTGTCGGGTGGGGCAAGAGTTTGTTTTTGACATTCCATGAAGTGATTGATATGAATGATAAATAAATAAACAAAGGAGCTTCAATAATCTGCTAAGGAAGACAATTTCTAGCGCTATAAATTATATTTGTACTTATGTTATTTATGATTTTGATCCTAAGGTTTAGAGAAGAGTGTTATATAAACTTTCAAACTCTACTAGTATCACCTCCAAATAATAAATTGCTCTCCCTTTATCAAAAAACGTAACTAACACATTGATAATGAATCATATAAATTTGTGTTGATTTTTTACTATTTGCGTTCTATGTTTTCTTTATTCGTGGATTCCATAATAATTTTTAATGAAATGAAATGAAAAAGAGTCAAACTAAAAGGTGTATCACATCTTTAAAAAGTTGTCCTTTTTTTGCTTCTTAAGTTTGTTGCCTATGGTGCAAGCGACCTACATGTGGCAATATTCATTCAAAAAGATTCGAACCGAGTTTATAGATTAGGCAATGATTGTTCAAAAAGGTTCGAGTTGAGTCAATAGATTAGGCAACTCTAATTAATACGGTTAATTGGATTACAAAAGTTTAAAAGAAAAAAGAAGAACATGGTGTTGATGTTTTATTCCTGTTTACTGATCTCTGTAAATAGCAGGAGGAATTCAACTTGGGTAAAAGGGAATTTGGTCAGTAAAAAGTGATATTTTTGAGAAAACATTCAATCTATCCAAACCCACCAAAATTTACCCAAATAAATGTAATAAGCTGGAATCTTTTTGAATTTTACATTAATTTCTGATCACACCCCATACCATTATTACATTTCATTTTTTGTGTCCGACAAAACTTTGGACATATATTGAATAATCAATTTTTATATCTTCCATTTTCAGCTCAGCATTTAGTGATAATATTCTCCTTCATTTAAACTCTGATCCTTAAGCATAAATGAACCTTATTACATAGTAATCCCTGTTTTCTAGAAAAATAATTAATTCAATTTTAATAATTAATTTGAATAATTATTTTCCTGTTTCCATGGGGAAAAAACGAAAAGGAATATGAACATCATTGAAATTATAACTAAGAAAATGTTACAAGAAACGTCAATACAATATGGGTAGAGAGATTTTTCATCTTTTACGTATGGGATTAAGGATATAATTATCTAGATCAAGAAAAATTAGCAAGTTTTTTCTTCCATATCAGAAAAAAAATCTAAATAACTTAAAAAAAGAAAAAAGAAAAAAAAAGGTTAACGGTAGGATCTAATAATAGCTCCACAAAAAGTGCAAATAATGGCTCTCCAAGACCTCCAATAGAATGGGACGAAACAGAATCTAGTGGCGGTCTTCATGTCGGCGACGCTGGCTCCGCCGCCGCACCGGGAACAAAATCCGGCTGCCGGTTTGCTCCGCCGCACCTGACGGGTCTGATCAAAGAGAAAACAAAAGCAAACCATTTTTTTCTTTGTAAGTAGTTGGAGAGTGATAGAGAGAGGAGTTTGAAGTGCATGAAAAATGTTAAACGGTGGAGCCTTTATATAAAGATTTTTGAACCCTCACACCCACTTGCAATGGTCAACAAAATTGGTTGTGAGGAGAAAAAAGTGTGAAATTACGATTTTGGTCATTTATAATTAAATTTTTGAAAAAATGTCAATTTATACAACTTTATTGGTTGTCTCCGTTCAACAATCAAGTTGCTTTTATAAATGTATCCATTTACACAATTTATTATATTTTATTTAGAAAATATTCGTGTGAAACTTATAATTGTATCAATTAAACCTGCGCTCTTATACATGAATAAATCCATTAGAACTTTGAGAATAAATAAACTTTGCTTGATTTATTATTTCAAATAGAAGGCATATATATAGCCTTGGAAGAATACAGTTGTCAAGCAAAATAAAATAACAATATAGTAAAGTATTAACTGACTTAGTTACATTAGAATTTTAATTCTAATACTCCCTTTCAGGATGGACTTACGATATTAATGACACTTATCTTGACTAATAAAGAGGAAAATTGTTCAAAGATAACGATTTGGTGAAGAGATCTGTCAACTACATCTGTGTGTGAATAGGAAGGAGCTTGACTTCACCTCGAGCCATTTGATCCCTCATAAAATGACAATCCAATTCTATGTGTTTGGTACTTTAATGAAAAATGGGATTAGAGGCTATATGAATAGTAGTATTATCACAAAAAATCACAACAGGTGAGCTGACATTGATATGCAAATCTCGCATCAACTGCATAATCCAAACAAGTTCACTATTCATCGCTGCTAAGGCCCGATATCCAGCCTCAGCGGACGACCTAGACACGGTTATTTGTTTCTTGGCTTTCCAAGAAATGAGAGTCCTCCATAAAAATACAAAAACCGGTTGTGGATTTTCTGGAATCCAAGCAAGAAGCCTAATCAACATCAGAAAAAGCACGAAGCTGATAAGATGAAGAAGCTTGGAGAAATTTGCCCTGTCCAGAACACCCTTTCAAGTATCGAAGTAAGGTATGTGCTGTAGCCGAATGAGTTTGCCGAGGTTGTGAGACATACTGACTTAGTTTATGAACTATAAATGTTATGACTGACTGTGAAACAGTGAGATAAAGAAGGCGACCTATAAAGTATGGTCAAGCCATATCTCTCAAGCGAAATCAAAAAGATCGACGTTGGCCGAAATTTCTTTGTATACAGAATTCAAAATCCAAGCAGTTACAACACTGTTGCATATAATCTAAAAATTCTTCAATTCACCAGTCAGTTGAGGTAAGGTGCCATCAACAAACCCTAACTTGTTCTTCATTGTGAGATCAAGAATCATCGATCGACTCCATGAATCATAATTTGATTCGGTTAAGAGATCAGAAACAAGAATCAAATTGGTACAATCGGAATGATAAAGAAAATACGGATTTGCGTAGCTCTCAATGATAGATGAATGGAGGGATTGACTGGTAGAGGAGGAGGATGGAGGAAATTCATCGGGAGAAGGAAGTTATGTTGAAGGTGGATGCATCACGTCAAACACAAAGTGTGTGCGCACGGGAAAACTCCCATGCTAAATAAAAATTTTCATCTCATACTGTATTAGAACTTAGAGAGTAAATAAACATTGCTTGATTTATTATTTCAGATAGAAGACATATATATAGCTTTGGAAAAATACAGCTGTCAAGCAAAATAAAATAACAATAAAACAGAGTATTAACTGACTTAGTTACATAAGAATTTTAACTCAAATAAAATTTAAACTCTTAGATATAATTTCCTTGGAAAATTGTTCATACATATACTTTAATCATTCATTTTGTTAAATCAATATTTGAAGAAGTCTATATATTTGAGAATTAATACATGGATGATTTTCAAAGGTAATCATAGTGAAAGATTTAAATTGATTGACTTGTGAAAATTTAGGGGTTTAAATTAACTCAAATTATAAGTTTCACATGATATTGGTCGGTGAAAATATGGAGGATGGCGTAAATTGACACATTTATGAAAGTTTAAGGTTTAAATTGATACCATTATTAGTTTGATATTTTAGTTGATACAACTCCCAAAATTTAGAGGTACAAATTGATATTTGCCCTAAATTTTATCGTAACTCATCAACTTAATATGACATTAAAGCATGTTTGTGTTTAAATTTTTATAAAATCATTGTATTTTCAATTTGAAATCGACTTCTACTTGTTAGACATTCTACAAAACTTTAAAACTCACAAATTGAGAAATTATTGAAATATTGATATAATTAGTAACATGTCAAATAGATGTATAGGCCGAGCCCCCGAACTTTATGCTTATATATATATATATATATATATATATAACTGACGTAGTACTAATACTAGTAGCTAGCCCGGTGGTATGTATGACTTCCAGCCCCCTCCAGACTCAAGTACATTTGTCTTCTCAGGATTTTCTTCCTTAATAACCTTTTGATTATAAAGTCTTCATCAACAAAATTTCTAGATCCACCACTCTATCACCATCAATGGTCTTTTTCTCTCGACAAATTTAAGATAAAAACATGAGAAAGACGACAGACAAAATATGACATGTCAAAATATAATAAACATTAAATAATTTGTTGACATTAAAGTTTATATTAGCATTAGAAACTAGAACATGATAATTAACACGAATAAAAAGTGAACGTATTTTTAAATGAGTAATGTAGACTCATTCACAATGATTAAAAAAAGTTCAATCTAAAACTTTTAAAACTTGTTAAAGTGAATTTAATAGAGTTTTTTTCAAGTATAAAATGTAAACAACTTGAATCATATAGATTATATTGAAACATTTAAATGAAGTTGAAATTAAGCTAAAATTATGAAAAATCCAAATTATAATTTAAGGAGAGAGAAAAAAAAGGAAAAGAAGAAAAAAAGATATAGTGTGAAAGTACGAAAAAGTACATGGAAGTAGTTAGTTAAGTCACACAAAAAGAGGTTTTTGGAAAGAAGAGGGATGGGAATGGGCAATTAATGAGAGTATGCGTGTCATGTTTGATCATTAGAAAACAGTTGGAGCGTAAATGTTGAAATATAATCTTGGCCGTACAGCTGGAAAAGGATAATTTGAAGTATTAATTAATTATGGAGCTGCCACTGTTTAGATGCAATGTATGTGAGTGGCGGTTTCTGATTGGTCGGTTTTCTATGTTATGGGCATTCCCAATATTTGCACTTATACCCCAAATCTTTTCACTATTGGCATTACTACTGTGTAAACATAAGCCTTTGTTTATTGTTACATGTAAGGAATTTCTAGAGGCGTTGAGTTGAGATAAAATGTCTGAAGTTCATGTCTGTAAAGTTCATATATTTGTATTTAAGGTGCAAAGTTATTTGGTTTGAGTTAATAGGTCTGTGTTTAGGGTGCAGAGTTGAGTTCATACAATTTTTTGAACTCCAAATAATTTGCTTTTATGATTACTATATTTGTTTTGAAACCATTTTTTTAGTAATAATTCTACCATTTTTGTTTGAATAAAATATGGATTGCAATTTTTTCTTTTAATTTTTAAAGTTTTTCTTTCTTTCTTTCTTTTTTAGTAATGAACAACCATTAACACGTTACATTTCTGGAAGAAATATGGTTAAATGAAATGAAAAATCAAAGAGAAATAAAAAAAAATTTATTCCTATTTTTTCTCCATGAATTTCATTATCATCATCTTCTTTTTCTTCTTTTTTTCTGTTGTTGCTATGTATATTTACTCTGTCATCAATTTTTTTTTAATTGAATCTCCCCTATCATCTTAGCACCCAATGGAATGTCACCATATTTTCCAATAATTTCACTTTCAGTTCCTCCAAATTTGAAGGATCATCAGAGAGCAAAACTCCATTTTTCACTAATTCTTGCTAGAAAATGTTCAAGGAAAAAAATCTTCATTTTTATGTTTTTTTTTTGTTATATGTTACACACTTTTTAACTACATACATACTTTTCGTCCAAATATTCTTAACACTCTTTTAATATATGAATTCAATTAAATAAAAATATGTTTTACAATTTTTTATGTATAAATATTACACTTAACGTAGACAAAATACTATTATATAATCAACGACCCTACAATATACTTTAGCAATTATCAGTCTTATAATAATCAGAAATGGTTGTCAAAGTTGATTATCGAAAATGATTTTCACTAGAGTTTGTAGTCGGAGATGGTCGTCGAAGCTTGAAGTTGATCGTATGAAGGTGGTATTGGAGTTGGTCGTCAAAGTTTGTCGTCAGAGGTGGTTTTCAGTGCCCAGAGTTGGTTGCACGAAGGTGGTCGTTGAAGTTGATCATCGAAGATGATTTTCACTGGAGTTTGTGGTCGAAAGTGGTTATTGAAGCTTGAAATTGTTTGCATGAAGGTGGTATTAGAGTTGGATGATTGAGTTTGTCGTCGGAGGTGGTTATCGAATAGCTGGTCATCAGAGTTGCTCGCTCAAAGGTGTTTATTGAAGGTGATTTTCATCGAAGTTTGTAATTGAAGGTGATTGTCGAAGCCTACGAAGGTAGTTGTCAGAGTTGGTCATCGAAGTTTGTCGTCGAAGCTGGTTGTCAGAGCCTGAAATTGGTTGTCGCAGTTGGTTGTGTAAAAGTGGTCGTCAGAGTTGGGTCACCGGAGTTGTCATCGGAGGTGGTTGCAGGAGTTGGTTGCGTGAAGGTTGTGAGGAGACCAGAGTTGGTCATCGAAGTTGTCATCGGAGGTGGTTGTCAGAGCCCAAAGTTGATCGTCGAAGTTATCACCGGAGGTGGTTATGGGAGCTCGGAGTTGGTAGTCAGAGTTGTCATCAAAGATGGATGTCGAAGCACAAAGTTGTTTGCCAGAGTTTTCATCGGAGGTGGTTGTCGAAGTCTGGAGTTGTTTGTCGGAGTTGTCATTGGAGGTGGTTATCAGAGCTCAGAGTTAGTTCTCGGGATGTGATAGCGATAGTCACTAACAGTGGCTGATGGGTAGAGCGAATATTGGAAGAAGAGAGAGTTGGGTGACTTGGGGTGAGTTGGTAAAATATACCAACTTAACTCCACCAACATTTAAAGTTTGTGGGCCAAACATTGAGTTGATATATTATACCAACTCAACTCATCTCATGTTGGTGAGCCAAACACCCCCTAAAGTGTAATCAACTACATGCTCCATGTTATTAACATGTAGTTTACGACCAAGAACAGAGCTTGATTTTGTTTGAGATATCAATAAAGTATTGATTAGGTACAACTTATCTCATGCTCCATTTTTCTACATATAAAAAAATAATTGTTTAATCATTTTTATTTTTAGAAGAAATTGTCACATGATAATTTTTAATTGGGCGTAATAGGGAGCTGCAACCATGCATCCAAGTATTTTTCATATGAATTTCACTCACTTATTGAATTTGAGAAAAAAATTGGTTTGTAAATTTAGACCTATCTTGACAACTATTTAGTTTTTTATTTTTTAAAGTTAAGTTTCGTTCATAATTTTCTTCCTTTTGGTTATCTACTTTTTATAAATGTTTTTTTTTTCATATACATATTCTATAATTCATTAATTGCATAAGAGAAAACTTTTTTAACAATATACATGGAATGAGAATTTATTGGATGATTAAATTGCAACAATTGAAAAAGAGTTAATAGAGACATTCCTTTTTTTTTTTGGATTGACCATGTAGTTAGAGAAATGCATGATACTTGTGGTTTGCCATTGTGCAAAAAGTTAATTTAAAAAGTTAGTATGTGATTCTGCCCATAGTTAGATACTTTCATCATAAATCGTTTGTTACGTTAATAAGCTAGAACGAAGGTGAAAATGACATTAAGGATTCCAAACAAAAATTTGGAGAAAAGAATGGAGGAAAAGTGGCAAAGTGAAAAGCCTAGTAAACATAGGTTTTCTGGCGTGTGATTTTGTGTTTGTTTTGTAATTTGCTTTGACCCCAATTTGTTGGGTCCTCCTATCTTGTTGATTTAATATATCACATCTTCAAAAAAAGAAAAAATAACCCTTTTCTTAAAGTTTAATGTTTAAATTGTAACACTTATTTAAATTTAAAGTTAAAATTGATGAAATTAAAAATTTAGAATTCAAATTGATATAACCTAATAAATTTACAGTGAGAATTGAATCAATAATAACAAAATTTTTACCGTTCAAATTTCAAATCTTCCTCCAAATTTGACATGTTATACTCTAAAGAATAATGTCTTGCTCTATCCAATCACAATCAATGACAATAAATATTTTTAATTAATCTTTATATATAAGTATAAATTTTAAGTGTAGATGTAAAAAATAGTTAAGATGAGATAACACTACTATATTAACTAATCTATTAAACAACATTAAGAAATAATTAACAAAATTGACCAATGCTGATCAACATGGTTAGGTACAATTAAAGGTATGAACTAAAAGAGGAAAAAGAAAACCCACTTTTCATATAGTACAATACAAAGTATTGTGAAAGTCAAACCACAATAAATTTATAGAAATGTTTTCAAGTGATCAGCTTAACACAATTTGATTACGATCGATTAGCCACCAAATTTAATGAAACTTGAAGTCAAATAGCCCGATAGGACCGACCTTCCATTTGTAGACACTAAAATTAAAAATAGGACCGAATATATATTTTTTGCTTTATGAAATTTGAGGTCACTATTGATTTAGTCATCCACGTTTTAAAAAGTATGTTTTAGTACCTCAAGATTTTTTTTTTAAAAAAATGTTCTAAACTATTTGAGTCAATTTTGATCCTTAATTGATTAACCAAGAAAAAAATGATGTGGCATGTTGATGTGACAACAATTTAAACCAAGTGAAGAATTTTACTATTTTACATATTTTTTTGGAAAATTTTTACGGATTAACATCTATTTGGGTTAAAGAAACTTACAACCAAAACAATTGAGTTATGTTGGATAATTATCAAGAAAAAATCCTTGTTATTTATGAAGCTTCTTAGAAGACAATTTTGGGTCATTGGATCTTACACTTTATCCCATACTAATTTGTGACCCTTAGATTTTTCCCATCTCTCCAGAATAATTGGAGCCATTGGATCCTTTGGATCTATCAAGAACAATTTGGAGTCATTGGATTTACTTGATGGCCAAGTTTCTTTAGGCTACAAATAGATGAGGATCCCTGGTTGTCAAACCATCTCAAAATCTCCAACAAGTGAGTGAGACAAAATAGAGAGAGTTTCTTAAGCTTGGTGTTCCTCTATAAGAAAAAAAGTTTATAACTCCTATTTTATATAGTGGAATTCTTCTATCCTTACCCGTAATTTTTACCATAATTTATTTAGGGGTTTTCCACCTAAAATTATTGTGTGTTATTCTCTCTTTTGTTCTTTTTCATTATTATTATTCTCAATCTACTTTAGTTGCGATTTTACTCTATTTGGTCACAATCCATTTTACAGCAGGGTGGGTCTAAAAAGTATTTCAACAAAACCAAACCTATGAATACCCCTACAAAATTCATTTAAAATTTAATAGTGGTTTCTCAATAGTACATTATTAAGTCATCAAGAATTTATTTCAAGTATATCGTTACTGCATTAGTAGTATATTAACCCTCATTATAAATCAATTTCAAGTGTAACATCGGTGTATCAATAATATATCATTTAAGTTCATTCTAAATTAATGTTCAAGTGTAACATTAGTGTATTAGTATTAGTATATCAATGTCAATTCAAAATCCATTTTAAGTATAACAATAGTGTACCATTAGTATACCAGTACTTAAAAAAACATTTAATCTAGTATATTAGTAGTAGATAAACACTCGTTCAAAATTCAATTTCAAGAGTAACATTAGTGTATTAATAGTTTGCTAAGAAACACAGAAACAAATAAGGATACAATATGCTACAACGATATACCAATTTCTAAAAAACTAAGATACGGATACATTGAAGATACATTATATATAAATAATGTCAAGTTAATTGTTATAATACTTATTTTGAGGTAGTTTCAAATAGATTCAAGAAAAGAGTGAAAACTTGAAAAAAAGTTCCATAAACGTCAAATGGAGATTGAGCGACTAGAGTAGACGATAAGAAAAGAGTAAAAGATAAAAATTGAAGAATGAAGTTGAGGATAACGGGGGAGTGTGAATCTTGATTTAGATAGTGAGGGAGAAGAGAAGAATGAAGATTTAATTACGTATTGAATTTTTTCTTTTAATTTTTTTACGTCTTTTGTCATTTTTAATTTAGTTTGTTTTGGATTGTTCGATTTAAGTGGACTTTTATGTTTGGAAGTGATTTTAAAATAGTTAAAATCATTTTTGTCATTTTTAAAATCACCATGAAATATTTTTAATTCTTTAAAACTAATTTTGATGATATGAAAATCACATTTAAAAGTGTAAAATTAAAAATTAAATTAATTTTGAGTAATTAAAAGTTTGTTTTCAAGTGATTTTAAAAATAAAAATAAAAATTGATCTTGATGACTTTAAAATCGCTCCCAAACATGCACTTAAATAAAATGGGTTGGAGGTTGGACTTTTTAAGTAGTTGGGATTAATTTTGAGAAAAAAAAATCTACATAAAAGGCCTTAAAAATAGGTTAATGTCTTGAACATTTCATTTTTACAAAAAAAAAAAAAAAAAAAAAAAAAATATTGGTCTCACTATTTTCACTAATATCAGTGGCTATTTATAATTTAGTCCCTACCTACGTTATATATATATATATTATTCTCTCCCCCCATACACATGCATATTATCCCTCCCGTATACATATATTCTCTCCCCCATGCTTCAATGTCATTTCTTCCTCCTCACTCTCTTTTCTCCTTCTCCCTCCCTCTCTTTTCTCATTCTGGCGGTGTGACTTACAAGTGGAGACGGATGGCGTGGGTGAAGGAATCTATGAAGGCCTTAAGCGGAAACATGGAGATCGTCCTAATTTTAATTTTACACAGAATGAAATTACAGAATACAATTATGCAATTCACAAAAATTTACAACATGCAATCATAAATTGAAAAGAGAGAATTAGAGTGAGAGAAGACTTACACTTGAGAACCTTTCTTCATAAATCCTTCTCCGAATTTGTCACGAACAGAATGCAAACGAACCAAATTGGGCACCCCAATTGGAATCTTCTGTATTCTCTATTGAGATGTGAATCACTAAGGACTGTGTGGGCTCTTAGAATGTTGGGAGAGAGGGAGAGTGAGAGTTTTTCTCAGAGAACTTTTTGCAAAAACCTTCTATGAAAAAGAAAATCTCTGATTTCTATAAAAACTGCAAGAATAAGGAAGAAACGATATGACCCTACTCCACCACTTTGATCGTGAGATCAATAGAGAATTAAGGGGAGGGAAGTTATTTTCCTCCCTTTAAAATTCAAATTAGAATTAATAAAATTAATTTTAATTCTTATATATATATATATAACTACATGTTACATCATATATAAATATAACCTATGGTTTAATATTGTATCATATACAATATAACCTATAGTTTTAATTATCTCATTAATGGTATTTAATATAAATCTAAGAATTGGGGGTGATTCGCATCCTATATAAGAGCCCACACAGTCCTTAGTGATTCACATCCTATATAAGAGCCCACACAGTCCTTAGTGATTCGCATCTCAATAGAGAATATAAAAACTAGGTTATATGTTATATATGATATAACATATACCTATAGTTTTAATTATCTCTCTACATACATGTTTAAGCTACAAATGATAACCTTGGATGTTAGTTTATTAGTTTGTGAATTTAATGCTACTAAATGTCAAATAAAATATCTCATATTCTTTTAAATAAATAAATATTTGTACAATATAATTACAAAGTACGAGACTTTACAAGATTTAGAACATCAACCCCAACAATCTCCCAATTGACCTAAAGCTAGTGGGGTGTACGATATAAAAGTCATACTAATATACAAGTACACAAAGCATAAACTAGGGCATAACATGCACTCAGTACAAAATCTCCTACTTGCCCTAGTCTAAATGAGGCCTGCCCCGTAGACCCATACTCTACAAGTGACCCTCAAACACCTTAGCTGCGAGAGCATTTGTAAATGGATCAATAACGTTGTGCTCCGAAGCTATCTGCGTGGCGATCACATCCCCTCGATGCACAATCTCTTGAATGAGATGATACTTCCGCTCTATATGCTTCCCTCGCTTGTTACTCCGAGGGTCTCGGGAATTAGCCAAAACTCCACTATTATCACAATAAAGGGTGATGGGCTTTGACATGTTTGGAACAATTTCTAGATCAGTCAGCAATTTCTTGAGCCACACAGCTTCCTTAGCAGCTTCACAAGCTGCTACATACTCAACCTCCATGGTGGAGTCAGCAATGCACCCCTGCTTGGGGCTCCTTCAGACTACTACTCCTCCATTAAGAGTGAACACTGATCCTGATATGGATTTCCTAGAATCCTTATCAGTCTGTGTGTCCTGTAAGGATCAAATCCTTAGAATCATACACGAGCATGTAGTCCCTCGTTCTCCATAGATACTCGAGGATGTTCTTAACAGCGGTCCAGTGATTAAATCCTAGATTAGATTGATATCTACTGATTATCCACACCGCATAGCAGATGCCAGGTCTAGTACATAACATCGCATACATCAGGCTGCCAACAACCGATGCACAAGGGATCTGTCTCATTTCTTCAACCTCTTGAGGTGTATTAGGACACTATTCCTTAGACAATATAACTCCATATATGGAAGGAAGTAAACCTCTCTTAGAGTTCTACATCGAAAATTTAACAAGCATCTTGCCAATGTATGATGCCTAAGGCAGTGCTAGCATTTTTTTCTTTCGATCTCTAAAGATATGAATACCCAGAACAAACTGTCCCTCTCCCAAATCTTTCATTTGGAATTGGGTCGCTAGTCAACTCTTAATTTCAGTCAATAGACCTACATCATTCCCAATGAGTAAGATATCATCTACATACAATACTAGAAAGGCTACTAAACTGTTAATGATTCTCTTTACAAGGTTCATCAACATTTTGATCAAAGTCATAAGATTTGATTGCAGTATCAAATCTTATATTCTAAATTTGAGAAGCTTGCTTCAATCCATAGATGGACTGATTAAGTTTGCAAACCTTTTTCTGTTGACCTTGGGTTATGAATCCCTCAGGTTGCTCCATATAAACGGTCTCCTCCATATTACCATTCAGAAAAGAAGTTTTGACGTCTATTTACCAAATCTCATAGTCATAATATGAGGCAATAGATAAGAGGATCCGAATAGACTTCAACATGGCAACAAGTGAGAAAGTCTCCTCATAGTCGACTCCCACAACTTGAGTATAACCCTTTGCTATAAGCCTAGCCTTGAAGGTTTACACCTTTCCATCAGCACCCCGTTTTCTCTTGTTGATTCATTTGCAACCTATAGGTTTTACCCCATCAGGTTGATAAACAAGATCCCAAATAGAATTGAAGTCCATAAACTCTATTTCGAGATTAATAGCTTTGATCCACTTATCTTTGTCAACATCCTTCATTGCCTTCTTTTAAGACAGTGGATCCTCAACATCTCCAAAGCTACCATAGCTAGGATTTCTGTTAAATCCATATAACGAACAGGCGGGTTTGCAACCCTCCCACTACATCGAGGTTCCCTAAACACTTAAGGTGGATTTGACTTACTAGATGAACCAAGTTCAACAACTCTTGTTGAGGTGTTGGGTTCTTCAACTACTCTTGTTGAAGGTTCAGTAGTTTCCTTGGAAAGTTCATTCAACACGATCTTACTGCGGGGTTTATGCTCCCTTATGTGGTCCTCTTTTAAAAATGTAGCATTTGTCGACACAAACACTTTATTTTCTTTAGATCATAAAAGTAACCACCTCTCGTTCCTTTTGGGTAACCTATAAATAAGCACAATTTTAAACGAGGTTCTAATTTTTTAGGATTTGCCTCAAGCACATATGCTCAACCCCAGATCCTGAGATGGCATAAACTAGATTTACGACCACTTCATAATTCTAAAGGTGTTCTCATAACACTCTTGGATGGAACACAACTCAAAATATAAGTTGCAGTCTATACTACATAACCCCAAAACGAATCGGTAGGGAAGTATAACTCATCATAGACTGAACCTGTTGGGATTGGTGTCCTAATTCTCCTGGTAGTCTCGTAGTTTGTAAACACTTTGTGAACATATTGTTATTAATAAAATAAACATTATTTTATAAGAATTTACTCATATCCAATAAACTAAGACCCGTGGTTATTTCATGTAACTTAAGCATGTATGTGGAGACATACAAGTGGATCATGCCTTAAGTAATAATCTAAATGGTCTGTAGTAGATGGATAAAGGAGGGATATCTTATCTTGATGACACTACGGATACGACCTATTTTGTAGATGTTACAAATATTGTAAAGTACTACAAATGGTTTGATCCTGACCATTCATGTGGAGACATGTAAGCGGGGTATCCTATACAAAGAGTTTGTATAAGACCGGACCATGAAATGATTAGTCTCTTTATATAACGCCGTTAATAATTGAGACTCACATTTCACTAAAATGACCATAGGTGACTTGACCTTAATCATGAGTGAGTTGAGAACTCTTGTCTATGTGGGTGGTCTGATTTGTATGGGTGAGAGTGGCCAGATTTCCAAATCAACAAGCCTACCATTCTGGGGATTCGTCTGATTGGGAGTTGGAAACTCGGCTACACAAGACGGAATTCACTCATTCCCCGAAGCAGGGGTAAGTAGATAAATTGCTCCACTAAGGGTTGATTTCGGGTCTTAAACATAGTGGCCACACCCTCTCCTGGCTCGAGAGGACTTAGTCATAGTAGGACTATGATTTATTGTTCATTAGAGGAATCAGTGGTACTTAAGGAGTTAGATGTAACTACATGGGGAAAAACGGTGAATTGGCCTAGTTGTACTTACGAGCGATTTGTGGAGGGTCATCACACTATTGATTGGTCATATGGACACAGAAATATATCTGTAATGCGAAGAGTGCAATTGTCGGTCTTTAGTGGAGTGACCAACAGTTAACGGATGGTGGATCTCGTGATTAAAGAGTTTAATCAATTATTCACGTATCGTTGGAGCTTCAAGCTACAGGTTCATGAGGTCCCCTTGGTAGCTCAATAGGTTCAAGTTGAGAATCAGATTTTGGGTTAATTTGAAGTGTTCAAATTAACAAGAGGAAGTTCAATTATATGTGATATAATTGATATGATGTATTAGATACATTAATTGGAGGAACAAATATAAATATGATTTATATTAAATACGATAAAATAGGAAAAGAACTATGGTTTATATGTTTCATATGATGAAATATTAAAACTATAGGTTATAAATATGATATGATAAGTTGGTTATTATATTTATTTATAACATATTAATTATATGATAGTTAATATTCTTTTTCTCTAATAACCGAATTGAGTGAGAGGTTATTGGAAGTTTTATGATAACTATGAGATAAAAAGAAAATGGTTTTCTAAATTTCAGTTGATGATTCATTTGGAATAATCTCACAAAAGGCTCGTGTAAAAGGGTTTTACTAAATAATAGCATAAAGAGCATACACGATTAGGAGTTATAAGTTTACTATACGATAGTTACTCGCTTACTTATTGCTCCCGATCAAGTAGCAAAGTCTATACGATAGGCTTCATCTTTCTAAATGATCGAGTATTTCATCTATACGAT
The DNA here is from genome assembly GCF_027475165.1 of Benincasa hispida. Classification (NCBI taxonomy): domain Eukaryota; kingdom Viridiplantae; phylum Streptophyta; class Magnoliopsida; order Cucurbitales; family Cucurbitaceae; genus Benincasa; species Benincasa hispida. Next base: position 63,519,723 of record NC_143482.1, read on the forward strand.
AGACAACATTCATCTCCCATTTACTCGATTGTCTACTCGATCGTCTACCTCCTTCTTTCCTCAATCCAAAATCATACAAAGCCCACAACTCCTTGATTCTCACACTGAGAATACCAAGGTAACGATTGTGGTGGTGTTCTAGTTCCGTTCAAGGATTGAGTTGGATTCGATTGGGATCAAGGTTCATTCAGACGTTCGTTGAGATCGTGTTCTGATCGTTGCGTTCGAGTTTATGCTGTTGAACGTTCAAGGGATACTTGAAGAAGAGTTCTTTAAAGGTTTGCATACTCTATCCCTTGTTCAGTCTTTAAAGAAGCATGTTGTAATTTACTGTTTATGCACAATCGTTTCCGTTTAAACTGTAATTTTTTGTGTTCTTTCTCAATGGGATTTGGAATGATCCGCTTCTACTCACAAGATCTTTGTTTAAGAGTTTCTTCAATTGGTATCAGAGTCAGGTTGTTCTGATATTCCAAATTCCATTGCTGTATAGAACTTCTTTTACAGTCATGGTGGGTTTTAAGTGTTCTACAATGCGTTTAAGAGTTAAATGTGTTTGTGGATGTGTTGATGGATGTTTATAGGATGATTGCCTCTGTTTAAAGCTTTCTCTAATTTTACAAAGTGTTAATTTGTAAGGGTCCCTGTATTTTTTGGGCATAATTAACAAGAAATCAAGTTTGTATTCAAAGTGTTTGGAGTGTTTTGAGTCGTTCGTGATGAAGTTTCGAAGCATGGAGATGTTATTCTCATCGAGGAAGAAGGCCAAAGGTTGGTGGCATCGTGTAGCCTAGGCTAAACAATCGTTAAGATTTGGCTAAACGATCATGTAGAAAAGTTCTACTCAATCATGTAGCATTTACTAAACAATCGCATGGCCGATGCTAAATGATTGAGTAAAGCGTTTACTCTATTGTGTTGCGTAGGTTGCTTGATCGTGTAGATGGTTGAGGTAAACGATCGCATAGAGTTTTTTTATACTCGTTGCATGGTAGGCGTGGGCACTAAACGATTATGTAGTCCAACATGCTTCATTGCATAGTCATTGGCTACTTGATCACTTGGTATACAATACTTGACACTTGCTCCGCGAACGTTTAGACGATCATGCTTCACTGCATAGTTGTCATCTACTTGATCGTTTAAGGTATGCATTACACAATGTGCGTTGCACGATCGCGTGACCTTCATGCTTCATCGCATAGTCATAGGCACTCGCATGCTAAACGATTGTTTATGCTCATACAACATTGTTAGACAATCACAAGGAGCTGTTACATGATCAACGAGATGCGGCTTCACCCGGACGGTTCAAGACCTAGTTCTCCTGTTTGAATCGGTGGATTCAATGCTCTTTGTAATGGTTAGCTTTATTCTTCAGGATTTGAGGCTAATTATCCCAGTTCATCAACTTTTATCTAATGTACATGCGATGCATATTTGTTTATATGCCATAATGTATGACATATAGATTTAAAGCCCATCTTAGGTCATGCATTTCTTCATGCATCATCTTTATATTATAAGTGTTATAATATGTGAATTGCATGATTAAATTACATTAAAGCATGCTCATGCATCATATAATATAAGAGTTATATTTATGCATGCATTAACCATATTCATGCATCATCTTCATATTATAAGTGTTATAGTATAAGGGTGTATGAGAGCATGAATGCTTGATTCGTTACTTTGTTATATAAGAGTTATATAAAAGTAGTAATGAATGAACAATGCATGAAGCATGACACTTAAATTTATTTATAAGAGTTATAAATGCCTCGAGAATTTGTTGTTTTGCATTGTGGATGGTCTTAGTGTTTCCTTTTATGAGTTATAATGGAAATTAGAACTTAGATCAATAAGAAAGAGTTGCATGCGAACTTAGGTAAAATCATATTTTAAAAGGGTTTTATTAAAATTTGATGAGATAGACCTAAGTTCATGGTTCTAATGAGATTAGAAACCTAAGTTTAATCTTTTAAATCAGTTTAATAGGATTAAATTGATTTCCATAAAAGATTAAATTTGTAAATAAATCTATCTATAAGGGACCTTTTGTCTAAGGTGGGTTCTGGCTAGGCTAAAGTATTTAAGCTGACAGAAACGGAACACCCCTACCTGGGAACCAACCTGGTGTTAGGCCTTTGTTTTAAATGCTTATTTTAATGTTAATTCCCTAAAATTGAGTTGATTATTTGTTTTAAATGCTTATTTTGTAGGTAAAATGGTCCCCGAAGCATTTAGGAGTCATTAAGAGAAGATCGGGCCAAAAATGATCCAAAATAGCCAAGAAATTCAACAATTTGAAGAAGATCGAGAAAATTACCAAAATGCCATCAAGAGTGCAATACATCATGACCCTAGGAGAGGCGTTGCGCAACACTTGAAGGCAGAATGATCAATCTCGCTGCAAAATAGGGCAGCGTTGCAACCCCTCCCACAACGTTGTAACGCTCCAGACTTTGACGCATCACCCCGCGCGCGTGCCTTGTATTGACGAGCGTTGAGAGGGGTAGTATTGCAATGCAAGGCCAATGCTTCGAGGCTTTTGATCGATTCAGCGTTGCAATGCTACCTCAGCGTCATGACGCTAGCCTGCATATATAAAATAATTTCTTTCATTTTTGCAAAGGGAGAGGAAGAAAAATCATGGAGGCTGGGATCTCTCTTCGAGTTGTTTCACTTCTTTGGTAATTCTTGCTCCAATTTAGGTTAGATTTTATATTTTTGTTGAATTGTAAACAATCTCTTGTAATTCTTCATACAATTTGTTAATGAATTTGTGAAGTTGATTGAATCTTGTTTCGATTTTAAGGGTTCTTGTAATTTCCTTTGTGTTTTCTACTTTCTTTATCAATTGCAATCTGAATTGTGTATCTTGAATCTGATTTTAATTCTTGAATCATGTTGAATGATCTAAATCTTGAACATATATAGCCTAGATGCTTGGTTTTGTCACAATCGTTGTTGAATACGTTGCTTTCAATGTGTTTGATGGAATGTCTAGCCAAGATCTACAAGAGGCAATAGTATTTTGGTAGGATTGTATCAACAGTAGCAGAAGCACAAGAATCATCTAAGCACCCAAATTCACTAATTTTGGCATAATATAAAGTATGCTTCTGTAGAAAAATGGGTTTTAAAACATACCTCTTGTAGAACTTCTTCAAAGCTCCATCTCTAACTGCTATCTTCTCCATATCTTGTTGTAGAACACCTCAAGATCTTCTCCACTATTCTTTTGGTGCTCTAGATTGAGTTGTGGGATTCAAAACAAGCTTGAATCAAGGGATGAAGGAGAAAAGCTCACTGCTGCAACCTTGTTGAAGAACTTTTCTTCAAACCAGTTTTTCTCTCAAAACTCTTTTGATTGCATGCCCGATTGTCACTCCAATCTCTTCATTATATTGCAAATCAACATGCAAAGACAAGAGTTACATGAGTTGTAGGTCATGTTTGGAGAAGACAAAGGCAAGAAGTTGCTTCATGTGTGAGCTACTTCAACGATGGATATGGAAAAACCCATTTTTCCATTTTGTGTTTTAGTTTTCCAATTTTTCAATTTGATCTAAAAATCAAATTTTTATTTAAAAAATCTATATGATTTTAAAAATGAAAAATTAATTAATTTCATAAATTAATTATTAAATAAAACTTAATTAATTTAATATCAAATATTAAATTAATTTTAACACATATCCATCTTTATATATTTAAATCATATTTAAATATATAAATTCTCCTATTCCGTTTAATTCTAAAATTAAACATAATTATATCTCATATAATTAAAAATTCCCTTAATTCTAATTTGAACATTTCAAATTAACTTATCACGCTATTTTAAAGCTAGTCCGTTACGAGCTAGTAGGGGAACTTCGCGGACCTACAGATCATAGGCTCCAACGATCTGAGATTAATTGGCTAAACTCATTAGACCAAATTAATCTCTGTTCGTTAACTAATGAGTCATTCCACTAAAGCCCATAGTTGCAATCCCCTCACTGTAGATATATTATGTCCACATGATTTAACCATGATCAGCAAGTCGACCCTTCACAGGTTGTTCGTAATAATGGCTAGGTCAAATATCTGTTTTACCCCCGAGATTACGTCTTATTCCTCAAGTCCCTACTGATCCTCTAATGAACAACTGGTTTGTGATCCAATCACCAAACCAATCTCTCTCAGCCCAGTGAGAGTATGGGGCCCCTTGTTCAAGACCTGGATTTAGTACTTAAGAGAACAACCTTTCTCCTATCCCTAAACCGGGTAGGTGTGAACTTCTTCTTGCATCCTATGTCCCCAGCTATCTTTCCGGTCTTACCCCTGAAATGGGAGTCTTATTGAGCCAGCGCTGTTGAGCCTACCCTCAACTATGCAAATCTAAGGGCAATCCCGAATAAACAGGAGTTCATAGTTAGCTCAGAATTAAGATCGAATTACCTAGGTCATCTGGGTGAAATAGTCAGTCTTTAAACAGTAAACAACGTTATAAAGTAAGAGTGACTTATTTTTTGGTCCTGATCTTATGCAAACTCATTGCATAGGACACCCCCACTCCTCATGTCATAACATGTACGAATTAAGTTCACGTCGTATGTAGCACTTTACAATTATTTGTAACAACTGCAGAGTAGGCCGCATCCAATGGTATTACCATAATAAGGTACCCAACCTCATTCATGTACCATAGATCATTTTGACTATTTACTCAAACCCGATCCACTCTTATGTATCCACATAAAGTTCAAGTACTCATACAATAGTCATGGGTCTTAGTTTATTGGATTTAGACTTTCATACAATTTATGAGATCAATAACAAGTATATTGATAATAGAAAATGTTTATCATTTTACAAACTGCGAGTTTTTAGGACATAAAACCCAACAATTTTGTGTTTGATGGCTATCCTAGGATGCACTAATTGCTAGATTTGGAGAAATTTTGGTTAATTGAGTAAGTTATCTTAACAATTAATCAACGTAATTGAATCCTAGAATCTAATGCACATGTTTTCTATTCTATATGGCCGCTATTGAACCCAATAGAAGTATGAGCATGTAGGTTGATTAGGTTTGGCCTATCCAACCTTAATCGATGATTAGGATGCTCTCTCGACTAGGTTATTGCTAGTTATTGGCCTTTGTAGAGGCTAGCTTGATCGAGTTGAAAAAGTAGTTGCGAGTATAATCCGATTTTCAATGAACTTTTAGAATTTGATGATAGGAATTTCATTGAACGTCTAACTTGAATTGGAAGCAAAACCATTCCTCACTTGCTTACATTCATCTTCTATCTTTTGATTTCTAGTACTTTTTATTCAACTTTATCAACCCCTCATTTTGTTGCTTTAATAGTCAAGGTTAGTTAAGAAAAGATAAGAATTAAAACCTTCCTTGTGGATCGACCTCTTACTTCCACTTTAACTACGAGTTAGTTAGGTTGTTGTTCGAGCTTTATAAATATTGTTTTTTTCGGGTTAGGTAGAACTAATGAGACCTACTTAGCAACCGAACACCTGGAAAGGTGAATTAGATAGATTTACTGCAAGCATCCAACAGTTGATCAAAGAGTTTGTTAAAGTGTTTAATGAATGATGATCAAAAGTTATTTAACTTTCCAAATTAAGAGTTAATTTTGGACAAACCTAAACAATCACTTAGTTAAAATGGTTAGCAGTATTTTTTCTAAGTAAACTAAACCCTAGGTTTTAAAATACTAAGTGGGAGGAGATATAAATGATATGTCAACTCCACTCACGTTTCTCCCTGAATGTTCAAACTGTGAGATTCATGCTTGGTCTCGTGGTACCCTGAGAGCATCCCCCTTCGGATGGTGTTTGCATGAGTCAATATCAAGGTGAATGGAGAGAGTATTTATAGTAAGTGGGTGAAGGATGTGTATCAATATATCCTATGGTCTCCTTCATTGATTTACACCGTGAGATCTTCTTGCATGGCCTCGTGGCGCCCTGGGAACGTCCCCCTTCGGATGGTTTGTGCTATTGGTCAATATCAAGGACTCCAGAAATGGATAGGGTCGCTTTAGTTTTTGCCCTAATCAGATTTTTTTTCCCTTCAGATTGGCTGCTTGGGGAGAATCTAGGATCTAAAATGAAGGGTCCCACTTACGAGAAATTTTTAAGCAAGTTAATGATTTCTTGACCAAAACAATGATGGTTAATCGTTATAGAAACAAGAGTTGTTTTGGTGTAATGATTGGTTGAGAGTGTCTCAATTCAAAGGAGGGATAAATGGACTACTCTTCGGTGGCTTTTGTCCTAAACCACTGAAGCATCATTACAAAACTAGATGTTACACGGGGTTCATTTAGATTTTGCTAAACCCGTTTGGATTTTTTTTCAAGAGTATTTGCTAAAATCTAATGTAGATCACTATGTTTGTTTTTTAGCAACATGTCATTGTATGATTTTTTTGTTAGTTTCCTTTTCTAATTTGACTGAATACATACGTTGGAAAGAGTCTCTTAAAACATATTTCGTGGTAAACGACCTCGAGTTTTTCATGGTTGAGGAGTGTCCTCAAGTTCAAACCCTGATGCACTGCGAAATGTTCATAATGAATATGAGGTGTGGATGAAGGCAAATTTGATGGCCCGACTTCACATTTTGGCTAGCATACCTGATGCATTGGCCAAAAGGGTTGAGAACATGGTCATTGCACGTGAGATCATGGACTCGTTGCAAGAATTGTTTGAACGTAGGTTCTCACTTTTTGAGCAAAATGGGATGGATGACAATGAAACCAGTGGTGTCAGTTTCGAAGATAATCTCCAGTCCTTCTTGAATGTCAAGGGACTAAAAGAGAAAGCAATTGTTGCTGACTCAAATAAAGTTCATCCACGAGAATTGTTCTCTAAAATGAAACTTAGAGCTTATATAGGTTCTGATACTGATCCCACTACTCTCCAGAAAAGGAAGAAGTCTAAAGACGATAAATGCGATTTATTTGTCTTGGAGACGTATTTGGTAGAGAATAATGATTCTGCCTAGATACTTGGTTCAGGTGCTACTAATCACGTAAGTTCTAACTACGAGGGATTTAGTTCTTGGAAAAATTTAGAAGATGGAGAGTTGACTCTTTGAGTCGATACTCGTGAGGTTGTTTCAGTTGTTGCTGTAGGCAGGCTAAAGTTATTTTTGGACAAGAAACTTTATCTGTTACTAGATAATGTTTATATAGTTCCTCATGTCAAGAGGAACTTAATTTCAATTTCTTGTTTGATTGAACAAAGTTATTTGATGCATTGTGAATATGATGAAATAATGGTGTATATTGCGATGGTGGTGTATGCATTATACATGCAAGTTTTCCTAGCAAAATCCAAGTATAAATCCTACTAGGTTTCCTGGTAAGCCCAAGGTCGAACACAGGGACTACTGAGATATTATGCATTGGTAAATTTCGATTCCTTTGCGGTGACAAACAAAACAATAAGCTGGTTGGTATGTTTGTTTAAAGTGTAAATTCTATGCGGCGGAATTGAGAAAAAAGTTAATAGCATTGAAAGTTACAATGAGTATGTGGGGAACGGGTTGAGAAGGGATTTAGCTAACACTTCGTAATATTTCGTTCAAGTTATGCAATCATGCTACACACATACAACAGCAGGTCATCTCTCAATGCAAGTACTATAGCTTCTAATTTTAGGATGCATGCGACGTATACGATAATGTCTATAGGACTTATGTCTAAGCCTCTATCCTTGTCTATGCGATGATGAATGACACACACATACACAAGGCGAACACATACTATCATAACCTATTTCTAGGGTGCATACGATGCATGTTAACAAACAGAACTTATCTCTAAGTTTCTATCTCTTGCTTATGTGGTTCTAATCTGACTTTCTCAAGCCTAGATTCTAACCTAGCTCTCTCAAGTCTAGGTTCTTTCTTTAAAGACTCTCTCAAGTAGCTCTAAAGGGGTGATGGACGCATACATAAGACAAGATGATCGCATAAAATGAAGATCTTAGGTCATGCTAGCTAAGTGCTTCTCAACCCATTCAGAAGTTTAGTTACTCATGCGTAATGTAAAGAGAGTGAACAGATGTAGAGATGCAAATTCCATTTTATAAATGAAATCAGAATACAGAATGACAATGGGAAGTAAGGATAGGGAGCTTGGTAGCAATGTCTTGCTTCCCAAGGATGTTACACTGTGTTTTTCTCTACTCTGCCCAAAAGAATGTTCTTGCTTTCGCAAGAGTTGGCCCTCTCTCCATTATCAACGCTTCCCGACACTCTCTCGAGCTGACCAAGAACGATATTCCGGTGTCTTCTCTCTTCACTCGCCTCTAAGTATATAAAATTAATGACTACAACTATCTATGTATATGGCGGAAAAGAACTCCAAAATTCTAACTGCTCAACTGGAACTGGACCCCTTTTAATAAAGGTGGCCTTCGGTATTTATAGAGCTTCAGGGTGAAGAGCTTTTCTCTCAAATGATTGCACTGATGGGATGTCATTAAATCTCTGTCTGATGCGTCGATTAATTGTCACTGAAAAGTTGAGTGTACTTACTACAGTGTTGTCGTTAACGGCTTATCAACTAAATTCGGATTCAACCGTCATCAGCTTTCTGTCCCATCGTGATTTATTAGGCTTTCACCTTGATGCACCATCTCTATGCGGCCACCTTCTTGAGCAGATCTTCGAGAATGCATACGATCGCATAAATTTGTGGTCCCAATCTTCTAATGCGCTCAGACGCTGAATTCCTTGGATCGCAATTCTGCCTTGCACCAATGCATTTTCCTGCACAAAATACGTAAATTAGCTGCTTTAATGCAATTGGCACATGCGATCGCAATGTTCTCAACTTAATGCTTTTGGACACGATTTTACATATTTTTACCATCGCAATCCTACATTGTTTTATATCTTTGCATTGTAATAATGTGCATTTCTGCCCGTTATCATTATTCCATCTCCTTTTCCGAGAATAAAGTGTTTATTTTTAAGAATGGTATGGAGATCGGTTTTGGTTCAATGGAAAATAACTTGTATGTACTAAGATCGTTAGTCATCAAACCCTTGCTTAATATTGAAATGTTCATAACAGAAACAATTGCAAAAAGACAAAAGGTTTATTCTAAGGAAAATGCACATCTTTGGCATCTAAGGTTAGATCACATCAATCTCAATAGAATCGAGAGTTTGGTGAAATGTGGACATCTAAATGGTTTAGAAGAAAATTCTTTGTAGGTATGTGAATCATGCCTTGAAGGCAAAATGACCAAATGACCTTTTACTGAAAAAGGTTATAAAGCCAAGGAAACCTTAGAGCTTATACATTTAGACCTCTGTAGTCCGATGAGTGTTAGAGCTCGAGGTGTTCAAGATATGGTTATCTATACCTAATGCAACATAAGTCTGACGCTCTTGAAAAGTTCAAAGAGTATAGGCTGAAGTTGAAAACTTGTTAGGCAAGAAGATAAAAACATTACGATCTGATTGTGGTGGAGAGTATATGGACTTAGAATTCCAAAACTATATGATAGAATATGGAATCACGTCCCAACTCTCGGGCTCAGGTACACCTCAGCAGAATGGTGTATTAGAAAGGAGAAACAGAACCCTGTTGGACATGGTTCGGTCTATAATGAGTTATGCTCATCTTCCAGACTCATTTTGGGGATTTGTAGTGGAGACTGTAGTTTACATTTTGAACAATGTTCCCTTTGTTGGGATTAGTGTCCTAATTCTCTCGGAATCTCGTTGTTTTTAATGATACACATTGTTTGATGAATAAAATAATTATTATTTCATTCTGGCCTTGACTCATATCCAATAAACAAAACTCCATGGTTATCTTATGTAAACTTAAGCATGTATATGTGATATACAAGTGGATCATACCTTGAGTGATAACCTAAATAGGTATGTAGTATAAGGATTAAGGTGGGATACCTGATCCTGGTGACACTACGAATATGGCCAGCTTTGTAGAGGTTTGCAAGTATTGTAAACTACTACAGATGGTAGATCCTGACCATTCATGTGGAGACGTGCGAATGGGAGTATCCTATACAAAGAGTTTGTATAAGACCAGACCATGAGATGACTAGACTCTATATATAACGTCATTGATACTAGAGACTTACATCTCACCTAAACGACCATAGGTGACACGACCTCAATCCTAAGTGTTTTGGGAACTCCTGCCTTTGAGGGTGGTCTTTTGATTAATATGGGTGAAAGTGGTCAGATTGCCAACTCAACATGCCTACCTTTTTGAGGACTTGTCTGTTTTGGGAGCTGGGAACTCAATACACAAGATGGAATTCACTCCTTTCCCGAAGCAGGGATAAGTAGAGAGATTTCTCCCTTAAGGGCTAATTCCGGGTCTTGAACATAGTGGCCACAACTTCTCTTTGGAAGAGAGGACTTAGTCATAGACTATGACTGATGTTCATTAGAGGATTCAGTGGTACTTAAAGAGATAGACATAATTACAGGGGCATAACGGTTATTGGCCGAGTTGTACTTACAAGTGATCTATTAAGGGTTGTCGCATTGTTGATTGGTTAAGATGGACACATAATATATCTATGGTAAGGAGAGTAAGCTGTCGGTCTTTAGTGGAGTGCCTGATAGTTAATGAATGGTGGATCCCATGACTAAAGAGTTTAGTTCGTTATTCATGTACCGTTGGAACTTCAAGCTACAGGTCCATAAGGTCCCCTTGGTAACTCAATGGATTTAGTTGAGGATCAGTTCTTGGTGTTGATTTGAAATGTTCAAATTTTCAAGAGGCTTTTTTATTATATATGATATGATCGGTATGATGGATGAGATACATCGAGTGGAGGATTAATGTAAATGAGATTTCCATTAAGTACCATGAAATAGAAAAAGAGTTATGATTTATATGTTTCATGAGATGAAATATTAAAACTATAGGTTATAAATATAGTATGATAAGTTGGTTATCATTTATATTTATAATAATATTAATTATTAGATAATTAACTTTTTTTCTCTAATAACCAATTCAGTGAGTGGTTATTGATGGTTTTATGGTAACCGTGAGATAAAAGGAAAAATATTTTCCTAATTTTAGTAATGTTGATTTTTGTCAATTTGAGATTTCCTCCCTCGGAAATAATCTCACAGAAGTTTTCAAGTAAATTGGATTTACTAAGCGACAACTTAGATAAGGTAAACGATCATGTAGTGTTTGTAGGCGACAGACACTTAGCTAAACGATGAGCTAAATGATCGCATAGCTTTTGCTAGATGATCGCTTAGCTTTTGCTAAACGATTAGGCATCGACCTAACCATCTCCCACTTGCTCAATCATTTATACAATTTTTGTTTCCTCTGTCTTCTACCTCAATCCAAGTCCACACAAAGCTCACCTTCTGGATTCTCACATGGAGAATACCAAGGTAGCCTTCTGATGCGTGGAAATTGGAAGTCAATTTTTTTTTACTCGACAACCAAATACCGTGGACGCATTATGCGATGCATGTTCCTAAGATATGCATTGATAGTCATGCGTCGATGGTCATGCATTGGAATGAAAATTTCGTTAACGATGTATGCGATGACCATGCATCCTGCCACATGTTTTCTTGAGTTCATGCCAAGTATAACATGAATGCAAGTTTCTCAGGTAATCCGAGGTAGAACACAGGGATTTGTAACTATATGTTTGTGGTGATTGTGCATGCGGCGGTATAAATAAAAGAATGGAGGGGTTTTTGTTAAATTAATCCTACTCCTACTCCTATCTAACAGACAATGCAATGAGAATATGCATGAGAGGTAGAGATGCGACAAACCTTGACATGAAATAAATGTGTGGGAAATGGATAAAATGTGGAGATGTTTTCATTGCAACCCTTAAGAGTGACCGCAAGGGAACCTTAGTTAGTGTCAGACTATGCGATCATGGTACAACCATACACGGCAAGTCATTTTCCAATGAAAATGTGACGCCCCTAATTCTAGGACGCATGTGTTGAACGCAAAATGTCCATAGAGCTTATCCCTAAGTCTCTACTCGTCCTATGCATTGATGTAAAATGCATGAAGCAAGGTGACCGCATACAATCATATCTTATCACTAAGATGCATGCGATGCGTTAATAACAAATAGTGCTCATTCCTAAGCGCCTATCTCTCGTTTATGCATTCTAACATGGTTCTTCCAAACCTAGATTCTGACCTGACCTTCCCAAGTCTAGATCCTGTCCTTAGACTATCCTCCCGAGTATCCCTAATGGACGAATGAAGCATACATAATACAAGACAATCGCATATACTTTGCTGACCTACGATTGTTACTATCCCTAGTGAACAACGCATACCTTGCATACTGCGTCCAACCACTTACCCTCTCGGGTAGTTGATTGTTGCTGACTTCACTCATAGACAAGCAATGCTTTAGCCTATAGATAGGCATTGCAACATTTCACACTAAGCAAATAAGGTTATTCACATACTCGCGCAATGCATACCTCTCGGTAGTTTGCTACATGCTTCATATCCTTAATCCACATGACTAAGTATGCAATACCCAAGCAATCCCACTAAGTGTTGCAATGAAAGTAAAGATGCTAAGCAAGAAGATGGAGATGAAGTCGAAGGAAAAGAGAAATGCATTGAAAACACATTGTATTAATTTCTTAACTCCAAAATGTTATACAATACAATATGAGAAAAGAAAGGAAAAGAAATGACCGGCTGGAATCTTTGCTTCCAGCGGATGTGTGTCAAGGCTGCTGGTAGTGCCATGGATGGGTGGAGAAGCTGACTCTCTCAAGATCTAGCTCCGGTTGAAGGCTCCGGTCGTCACTCAGAATGGATGAAGGAGGTGAAGAACTTTCAGCCATCTTCTCACACAGTTGTCTGGATCGCGAGGAAAATCCCCGGTTGAGGGACAATCTCCGGATCTAAGGATCCTCCCCGGATAATCTGAATTTCTGCTCATCGGCTTCTATTTATAGAGTTTGGATCGTCGACAGCATTAATTGGACTGCTTTGAGTCTGACGTTCAGTGCATTAGTCCTTTTTGAACCTCTGCCACCAACAACGTGGTAGGTGAAATGTCAACATCAGCTTTGGATTTTCTCAAGGTAGATGCGTTGATGCATTCATTCCACCAACTTTGCATTGATGCATTCATTCCACTAACTTTGCATTGATCCCATTGGAATGCGTTGTCGCATAGCCACAGTCATTCAATGGCCGAATTCACTTAACATCGCAACTCTACATGATGACCGCAATCACTTGACGAGCACAATTCCCATACGATGGATGCATACGACTAATTACTACAACATCCATGCATTGATCGATGCGTTTTCCTTGCGATGGAATGTTTCTCCGCATGCGGTCGTCTATGTGATGGTCTGGTTTTCGCGTTTGCGTTCATTTCCTGCATTGGCTTAAAAAATAGAACATTGAATGCATAATTAACGCAAAGTAATGGGTCAGCTGAGATTCGACATGCTAACCGACGTAAATTCTTTTTCTCATGAATTCCTAGCATGATCGCCGCAATTTCTGACTAAAAACCTTCATAATTCTAAGAAAAAGGACTAAGATGACATGCATATCTACATATCATCACCTTCTTGGTGGTGTCATACTCAACTCGACACTATCGAGGTTCTGTGGAGGCCGTTCATGCTGTTGGTGTGTTCGTGACCTAGGCGATCGCTGAGTTTGAGTGCACGGTGTTTATGCAGTGTAGCAGTCGTGTTGGATGAACATTCGTGGTTGCTGTGTTATTGTGTTCGAGTGTTCGTGATCAAGAAGCTTGGCGATGAGTCTACAAATGTGTGTAGCATTTCTCCTTGATCATTTGTATTACCATGTTGTAATTTCTAAAATTAATGCATAACCGTATGTTATTGTTTGACTGTAATTGTAAAGTTTTTATATGATTGTAATTTTGAATGATCTTTCCGCTGCTCATGAAAATACTCATGTTCGATTTCCTTCACCCTTGAAAATTGTTTATGAAACACCTTTGAGTTATAGAAAGACAGTAAAAGTAATTTATGCCACTTCAGGATTTGGAGATGTCCGACCTGAAGGAAATCAGGCTGAGGATTTCCATAAGCAACGGAAGGATCGTTCCATATTCCATTTGAAATTGAACACTTACAATTACAATCAAGAAACGGAAACTCACAGGTCATGCATAACACGAAATTACAGCATGCTTACAAGAAAGTCAAGGGATAGAGTATGCGTACCTTTGAAGAACCATTCTTCAAACTCCCTTGATCGATCCAATGCGTCCAAGAACAACAACTCAACCCTCGAATGCAACGATCGGTGCAACACGAACACAACGAACACAATGATCACAAACCCAACGAACGACCTCCAGAACCTCAAAATCAATCGAGTTAAGTGAAGACACCACAACAATGGTTACCTTGGTATTCTCGGTGTGAGATTCCAGGAGTTGTGGGCTCTGTATGATTTTGGTTAGAGGAAGAGACTGAAGGATAACAATCGTGTAGAGGATTGAGCAAGTGGGAGATGACACGATCTATCATATAGACAATGTGCTCAATCGTGTAAAACATGGCAGCCTATCATATAGACAATGCCACACGATCATTTAGCTACAACCAACTAAATGAACTATCGTATAGTTAAACTCCACGATCGTTTAGTCTCTCTACTAGCTATCGCTTAGTGAAACACTTTCACTTGATAGCTTTACCGTGAGTTTCTTTTTGAAAGTAGCAAACCCCTCAAAATTAGGAAAACCTTTTTCCTTTTATCTCACGGTTACCATAAAACCACCAATAACCTCCCACTCAATTGGTTATTAGAGAAAAAGAGATAATTATCAAATAATTAATATTATTATAAATAAATATGATAACCAACTTACCATATTATATTTATAACCTATAGTTTTAATATTTCATCTTATGAAACATATAAACCATAGTTCTTTTTCTATTTTATGGTACTTAATGTAAATCATATTTACATTAATCCTCTACTTGATGTATCTCATACATCACACCAATTATATCATATATAATTAATTTTCCTCTTGTCAATTTGAATATTTCAAATCAACCCCAAGAACTGGTTCTCAACTTGAATCCATTGAGCTACCAAGGGGACCTTATGGACCTATAGCTTGAAGCTCCAACGGTACATGAATAACTAACTAAACTCTTGAGTAAATGCTAAATAAAATAACTCTTATTTTATTCAAAAAAATGTGTATATTGTTTATAAACTACGAGACTCCGAGAGAATTAGGATACCAATCCCAATAATCTCCCACTTGTTCTAATGCCTTGGGAGACTAATGTACAATACATGAAAACGACAAGTACAATATACAATAAACTAGGGCATACTCGATACCCAGTATCATCTCCCTCTTGTCCTAGACAAGATGCCACATGTCTTGTAGTCATAGACTCTCCAGATGACCCTCGAACACTTTAGTTGTGAGAGCCATTGTAAACGGATAAACAATGTTGTGCTTCGACACGATCTTCGTGACTATCATATCACCGTGATGCACAATTTCCCTAATCAAATGATATTTTCATTCTATATGCTTTCCTCTACGATGACTCCGTGGTTCCTTTGAATTTTCCACAGCCCTAGTTATCACAATAAAGAGTGATCGACAAATTCATATATGGAACAACTTCCAAATCTGTAAGGAATTTCCTCAGCCAAACATCTTCTTTAGTAGCTTCACAAGCGGCTACATATTCGACTTCCATAGTGGAGTCTACGATGCATCCTTGCTTGATGCTTCGCCACACTACAACCCCTCCATTCAGAGTGAACACTGACCCTGATGTCGATTTATAAGAATCTCTATCAGTCTGAAAGTCAGAGTCTGTGTATCCTATAAGGATCAAACCCTTATGTCCATACACGAGCATGTAGTCCCTTGTTCTTCGAAGATACTTGAGGATTTTTTTGACCATTGTCTAGTGATCTAATCCTAGATTGAACCGATGACGATTGACAATCCCTACTACATAGCAACTTTCAGTTTTGGTACACAACTTTGCATATATTAAACTTCCAACAGCTGAAGCATAGGAAATTCGTCTCATCTTCTTAATCTCTTGAGGTGTCTTAGGAAATTGATCATTAGACAAAACGATTCCATGCCTGAAGGGTAACAAACCCTTCTTAGAATCCTGCATCTTATACCTGATCAACATTTGATCGATGTACGCTGCTTAAGACAAGGCTAACCTCTTGTTCTTACGATCTCGAATGAGTAAGATATCATCCACATACATTTAGAATTTGGCAGCTAGCCACTTTTTAATGTTAGTCAGAAAACCTACATCATTCCCAATGAGTAGGATATCGTCCACATACAGTACCAGGAAAGCTACTGAGCTATTGAAGATCTTCTTGTAAACACAAGACTCATCAACATTCTAATCAAAGCCAAACGATTTGATCGCACTGTCAAATCTAATGTTCCACGATCTGAACGCTTATTTCAGCCCATAAATGGACTTATTAAGCTTGCAAACTCTTTGCTCTTGATCTGAAACTATGAACCCTCTCTGGTTGAGCCATGTAGATGGTCTTCTCAAGATTACCATTAAGAAAGGCAATCTTGACATCCATTTTCCATATCTCATAATCATAAAATGTGGCTATGGATAGAAGTATCCTGATAGATTTCAACATGAAAAAGGTGAGAAAGCTTCCTCATAGTCCACTCCCTCGACCTGGGTATAGCCCTTTACCATGAGTCTAGCCTTAAAGGTTTTCATCTTTCCATCTACACCTCGTTTTCGCTTGTAGATCCACTTACACCCTATAAGTTTTACCTCATCAAGCTAATCCAAAAGTTCCTAGACATTATTGAAGTACATAGACTCCATCTCCTGGTTGATGGCTTTAATTCACTCATTTTTTTCAACATCTTCCATCGCTTGCTTGAAAGACAATGGATCATCGACCCCATCATTAGAAATGATGTTTGGGGCTTTAGTCAAACCCATGTAGCATTCTGGTGGGTTCATAACTCTCCTACTACGTCGAGGCAGTCTCAACTCTTGAGCTGGTTGACTAGATGAACTGACATCAACAACTCTTGTTGATCTATCAATCTGTTCAATAGCTCTTGTTGAACCCTCAGTAGTCTCACTAGAAATCTCATGTAAAACAAGCTTACTTCGTGGTTTATGATCCCGGATGTGGTCTTCTGATAACTTGTATCTTGGTTTATGATCTCGGATGTGGTCTTCTGATAACTTATAGAAATACAAGTTATTTATGCTGCCTTATTCAGATATTGCAGCCAAAAGAGAGAAAATATACGTCGATTGTATGAAAATTAGCTAAGAAATACAATAAATATAAATTATCGCAAATACACCCACTAACATCATCAAGATGGTAGAAGAGGATATTTCTACTCTGTTTTGCAGGAAACCAAGTCACCGCTTGCGATCAAGGCTCAACGAGAAACCGAACAACGCATATCTGTCACATTGCACCCGTTAAATCAATACTGAAGAGACGATCAACACAATGACGACGCAATGCGACAGTCGATCTAGAGCTGAACTTCAACCGCATGCGGTAATAAAAAAAACAACACCGCATGCGAGCACCCAATCGAAAGATGCAAATGAGCAACACAAACGCGGAGGATTCTGACACGTGTATAACTAACCCTTGTGCATATTTGACGGTCTGATTGCATAACAGAAGGAATATTTATTCCACCATTTTCGGACTTTCCATGACAATGAACTAGGGACTACAAGTTAGAGAGTCAAAGCCTTCAGCCTATAAATACACCCAAAGAATTCACGGAAAGATATACTTGATACGGGGTAATTGATACGAGGCTATTGAGAGAGAGAGCTGACCTGAGTGCTGATCGGAGGAGATCCGAGAAGAGAAGAGACAAGGCCGAGAGGTGAATCTCAGTGCAATTCTACCAAATCCCCACCGAGAAGCTCTATGCTTAGATCCCTTCTACCGGTTAAGCAAGCTTGAGAGGGAAGCTCATCCTTCCATTCATTCCATCGACACCGGCAAGCAATTCTCCATTCCAGATCTGTGCCAAGACGTTGGCACTTATTTGTATTTGTTTCTAACTCTATTTCATCAATTGTATTCCTATGTCTTAATCTTTTCATTCACAACCATGTATCAGACGCTAAATAGTATTATTGAATGTCTTGATCATTTCCATTTTCACTTCTCTGTCTATTTCCGTTCCTCCATAAATCATTTTCTCCATGATGTTTTCTTAATCCCTTGGTGATTAATATGAATTAAACAAGTAACTTAATCCGTGCTAAAGAAATAAAGATGTTTAGCTAAAGCATGCTAGATGGCATCTTCATCTGTGAGAGCAGAAGTGGAGATGCCATTCTGATCTGTCGAGAGAAGGTTAAAAGAATGTGTTAACTAAAGCAGGAAGTACTTCCAGAGATGTGTCCCTGTTTCACCACAGAGATATGGGAACACGACCGATCACCGAGAGGTGTACGCCAAGGGAAAAGCAGAACTATATTTAAGCCTTTAACGTAATTAAGGAACTTGCGATGTTTGTACTAATTATCTTTTCTCTTTCTGTTTCACACATAAGACTTGCCACCGCATAACACGATCTTTGTATATTCTTCACAGTTAGTCTCAACTTTAGTATCTTGTATCATGAAACCTGTATCTTGTATCATCATAGCTTAGGTTTATTTTATCGCACTTTACCTTTACCGCAATTTACTTTATTATCGCATTTTATCGCTTACCTTTACTTTATCACATTTTCAATTACCTGTACACACAACCTTTTTATAAATTGAAAAACCCATGGTTGCATATATCACAAACATAACGCAATAACCTCAAACAGTCCCTTGTTCAACCTCGGATCATACCGAGAAACTTGGGGTAGAATTATACTTGGTTCCAACGCAAGGAAACTTGTGACAACGCATAGTATACTACAAGATTCTCATAAATAACGCATATCTAGAAGTAGTATCGCATACAGATAATAAAGTCATCATGTTAAAGGCTAAAATTATGTTGTCAGGTTTATGGACTTGAACCTTGCTTGCATCTATTGTATGACTTAAAAACATGCGTAACAAGTTTATGGCGCCGTTGCCGGGGAACTGGTAACGGGAACATGGACTTGTAGCTTAGATTAAATGCCATGCGTTACATCTTCTTCCAAGAAGATAGCATTTGTTGAAACAAACAATTTATTCTCACTCGGGTCATAGAAGTATCCACCCTTGGTTTCCCTAGGGTAGCCTATAAAGAGGCAAACTTTCGAACGCGGTTCCAACTTTTTTGGGTTAGCCACAAGCACGTGGGTCGGACACCCTCAAATCCTGAAGTGGCATAAACTACCTTTACGACCTCTCCACAACTCAAAAGGTTTTTCAGAAACACTTTTCGAGGGAACGTTATTCAAAATATAACATGCAGTCTCCACTGCAAATCTCCAAAACGAGTCTAGAAGATGAGCATAACTCATCATAGATCGAACCATATCCAACACGGTTTTGTTTCTCCTTTTTGATACACCATTCTGCTAAGGTGTACCTGGGGCCGAGAGTTGGGACGTAATTCCATGTTCTATCATATAGTTCTGAAATTGGAGGTTCATATACTTTCCACCACGATCAGATCGTAGTGTTTTTTTCTTCTTACCTAACAAGTTTTCAACTCCAGCCTTATACTCCTTGAACTTGTTAAGGGCTTCAGACTTACGTTGCTTTAGGTAGAGACACCCATACCTTGAATAATCATCTATACCTACCTCAAGCTCTAACACTCATCGAACCACAATGGTTTGAATGTATAAGCTCCAAGTTTTCCTTGGCCTTGTAAACTTTTCCAATAAAAGGTCGTTTAGTCATCTTGCCTTCAAGGCATGATTCACACACCAGCAAGGA